>NC_069503.1:25611933-25614433 GCF_027579735.1 Bombina bombina | reverse complement strand
GCTAGCCTCCTGTGGAAGCGTATGGGGCGTATTGGAGAGCACTGCATTAGCACCTTTTCTCCTCTGGTGGCAGTCTCTCAGCGTCCCATACACTTCCACAGTAGTCAATGCATTCATATTGCGCAATGCAAGGACAGCCGGCTGTCCTTGTCTTGCGCAATATGAATATATTGATGTATAAACAAACAGTGAGTCAGTTTTAATAAAATTTTTACACAGAATCATGATTTTGGTGGAGGGGTGGGGGGGTAGGGGGGGTCACCTTATTTTATAAAAAAAAAAATATGAAAAAAAAAAATAATATTTTTTTTATTTTTTAATTTTAAATAAATGCTGCCTGTAATTACATAGATTGGCCAGGGGAGGCGCTGCCTCACCTGCCTCCTGTGACTGCACGTCACTGCAGCATGTGCTGCATACAGAGGCAGGTGATATGTGTTTAGAGCTGGAGCACTTACAGTTACAGCATGAGCTGCATACAGAGGCAGGTGATATGTGTTTAGGGCTGGAGCACTTACAGTTACAACATGTGCTGTATACAGAGGCAGGTGATATGTGTTTAGGGCTGGAGCACTTACAGTTACAACATGTGCTGCATACAGAGGCAGGTGATATGTGTTTAGGGCTGGAGCACTTACAGTTACAGTATGTACTGTATACAGAGGCAGGTGATATGTGTTTAGGGCTGGAGCACTTACAGTTACATCATGTGCTGCATACAGAGGCAGGTGATATGTGTTTAGGGCTGGAGCACTTACAGTTACAGCATGTGCTGCATACAGAGGCAGGTGATATGTGTTTAGGGCTGGAGCACTTACAGTTACAGCATGTGTTGTATACAGAGGCAGGTGATATGTGTTTAGGACTGGAGCACTTACAGTTACATCATGTGCTGGTATACAGAGGCAGGTGATATGTGTTTAGGGCTGGAGCACTTACAGTTACAGCATGTGCTGCATACAGAGGCAGGTGATATGTGTTTAGGGCTGGAGCACTTACAGTTACAGCATGTGTTGTATACAGAGGCAGGTGATATGTGTTTAGGACTGGAGCACTTACAGTTACATCATGTGCTGGTATACAGAGGCAGGTGATATGTGTTTAGGGCTGGAGCACTTACAGTTACAGCATGTGCTGCATACAGAGGCAGGTGATATGTGTTTAGGGCAGGAGCACTTACAGTTACAGCATGTGCTGCATACAGAGGCAGGTGATATGTGTTTAGGGCAGGAGTACTTACAGTTACAGCATGTGCTGGTATACAGAGGCAGGTGATATGTGTTTAGGGCAGGAGCACTTACAGTTACAGCATGTGCTGGTATACAGAGGCAGGTGATATGTGTTTAGGGCAGGAGCACTTACAGTTACAGCATGTGCTGGTATACAGAGGCAGGTGATATGTGTTTAGGGCTGGAGCACTTACAGTTACAGCATGTGCTGTATACAGAGGCAGGTGATATGTGTTTAGGGCTGGAGCACTTACAGTTACAGCATGTGCTGTATACAGAGGCAGGTGATATGTGTTTAGGGCTGGAGCACTTACAGTTACAGCATGTGCTTCATACAGAGGCAGGTGATATGTGTTTAGGGTTGGAGCACTTACAGTTACAGCATGTGCTGCATAAAGAGGCAGGTGATATGTGTTTAGGGCTGGAGCACTTACCGTTACAGCATGTGCTGCATACAGAGGCAGGTGATATGTGTTTAGGTCTGGAGCACTTACAGTTACAGCATGTGTTGTATACAGAGGTAGGTGATTTGTGTTTAGGGCTGGAGCACTTACAGTTACAGCATGTGCTGCATACAGAGGCAGGTGATATGTGTTTAGGGCTGGAGCACTTACAGTTATAGCATGTGCTGCATACAGAGGCAGGTGATATGTGTTTAGGGCTGGAGCACTTACAGTTACAGCATGTGCTGTATACAGAGGCAGGTGATATGTGTTTAGGGCTGGAGCACTTACAGTTACAGCATGTGCTGCATACAAAGGCAGGTGATATGTGTTTAGGGCTGGAGCACTTACAGTTACATTATGTCAGTGACGTGCAGTCACAGGAGGCAGGTGAGGCAGCGCCTCCCCTGGCCAATCTATGTAATTACAGGCAGCATTTATTTAAAATTAAAAAATAAAAAAAATATTATTTTTTTTTTTCATATTTTTTTTTTTATAAAATAAGGTGACCCCCCCTACCCCCCCACCCCTCCACCAAAATCATGATTCTGTGTAAAAATTTTATTAAAACTGACTCACTGTTTGTTTATACATCAATATATTCATATTGCGCAAGACAAGGACAGCCGGCTGTCCTTGCATTGCGCAATATGAATGCATTGACTACTGTGGAAGTGTATGGGACGCTGAGAGACTGCCACCAGAGGAGAAAAGGTGCTAATGCAGTGCTCTCCAATACGCCCCATACGCTTCCACAGGAGGCTAGCCTCCGTCCTGGCCGCCTCTCACTACTAGTCTGACTCTCAGCCAATCAGATTCAGAACTCGT
>NC_069503.1:25551933-25606933 GCF_027579735.1 Bombina bombina | reverse complement strand
ATTATCTCAGACAATAAGCACTGTGATATTACTGTGACACTGGCACCAATTATCTCAGACAATAAGCACTGTGATATTATTGTGACACTGGCACCAATTATCTCAGACAATAAGCACTGTGATATTACTGTGACACTGGCACCAAGCATCTCAGACAATAAGCACTGTGATATTACTGTGACACTGGCACCAATTATCTCAGACAATAAGCACTGTGATATTACTGTGACACTGGCACCAAGCATCTCAGACAATAAGCACTGTGATATTACTGTGACACTGGCACCAAGTATCTCAGACAATAACACTGTGATATTACTGTGACACTGGCACCAAGTATCTCAGACAATAAGCACTGTGATATTACTGTGACACTGGCACCAAGTATCTCAGACAATAAGCACTGTGATATTACTGTGACACTGGCACCAAGTATCTCAGACAATAACACTGTGATATTACTGTGACACTGCCACCAAGTATCTCAGACAATAAACACTGTGATATTACTGTGACACTGGCACCAAGCATCTCAGACAATAAGCACTGTGATATTATTGTGACACTGGCACTAATTATCTCAGACAATAAGCACTGTGATATTATTGTGACACTGGCACCAATTATCTCAGACAATAAGCACTGTGATATTACTGTGACACTGGCACCAAGCATCTCAGACAATAAGCACTGTGATATTACTGTGACACTGGCACCAATTATCTCAGACAATAAGCACTGTGATATTATTGTGACACTGGCACCAATTATCTCAGACAATAAACACTGTGATATTACTGTGACACTGGCACCAAGTATCTCAGACAATAAGCACTGTGATATTATTGTGACACTGGCACCAAGTATCTCAGACAATAAACACTGTGATATTACTGTGACACTGGCACCAATTATCTCAGACAATAAGCACTGTGATATTACTGTGACACTGGCACCAAGCATCTCAGACAATAAGCACTGTGATATTACTGTGACACTGGCACCAATTATCTCAGACAATAAGCACTGTGATATTACTGTCACAGTAATATCACAGTGCTTATTGTCTGAGCTAATTGGTGCCAGTGTCACATTAATATCACAGTGCTTATTATCTGTCTCAGATAATTTGTACCAGTGTCACAGTAATATCACAATGCTTATTGTCTGAGCTAATTGGTGCCAGTGTCACAGTAATATCACAGTGCTTATTGTCTGTCCAGGGGCAAAGCTACAGGGGGTGCTGAGGTCGCAATTGTGTTTGTTTGTGGAACCATCAAATTACAGACCTTGTTACTACAGCATGAGGGGAGGGGGTAAACAGTGTCACTATACAGTACCACTATATACAGTATGGGGGGGCAGGACTATAAAGTGACCACAGTAGTCTGTGACATAAAGTACTGGGGCTGGTAGGGTCAGGCAAGCCATCTCACCGGCAGATTACAGACTGTGTCACTGACTCACTATATACAGTACTGGTGGGTTAAACAGTGTCACTATATACAGTAATAGGGGGGGGGTCAGACCATCTCACAGACAGTTCGCACAGGGTACCTCCTTTTGCAGACGTGATCTGATTCACATTTTTTCTGTAATAAATGTTAAAAAAAATAATAATATATGTTTAAAACTCACTTTTTTGGGTGGGGGGTGGGGGGGGGGGGTGAGGGGCCCTTCTTAGATTCTTGCACCTGGGCCCTGTGGTTTCTAGTTACGCCTCTGCATGCAACTGGAGCGTAGAAGACTACTTCAACTTGTCTTGTTGTACTTGTTATCTATATTTGGCGGCGGCGCATCTTTTTAGGTAGGTCAGTGGTGGCGGGGTTGGGGTTCAGGTTGACTGACTCACTGTCTTCTTCTGTTGTTGTTGTGTGACAGTGACTGTGTTAACTTCGAAGTTCGAATCGACTATGTATTGTGATATAATAATTGTGATTACTATTAGATTGATTTAGGTAGGTGTCAGACTGTCAGTGGCGGTGGCGGGCCTCAGCCTTTTATAGTGACTCCTGTCCTCCTGAGCCTGCTGGGGCCCTGGGCCAATCTTTTATTTTAGGCGGCAGTGCGGCACTAAGTTGAAGTTAGATAACGTCAGTTGAAGTTGAACTTATACATTTATTACAACGAACTTGCAGCCTCGCTGCCAAAATAGTCAAGTGACTCAAGTCACTTCCCTTGACTATAGAGGCAGCGAGGCTGCAAGTTCGTTGTAATAAATGTATAAGTTCAACTTCAACTCACGTTATCTAACTTCAACTTAGTGCCGCCTAAAAGAAAAGAAAAGATGGCCCAGGGCCCCAGCAGGCTCAGTCACACGACAAGGAAGTTGGTTTCTTATTCAAGCTGTTTCTTATTCGTGAAATTCTGTTTCTTATTCATGGAAGTTGGTTTCTTATTCAATTTTTTTTAAAATAAAAAAATAGGTTTTATTAAAATAATAATATGATTCATATAAATGTAGTTACACAGAGGTGGAATCTCTTTATATAACAGATATACAAACTTGAAAAAAGGGCATACGTTGGCACCACTACAAATATTACTATTTTGAATAAATAACATATATTTTCAAAGGGTTAATAACCATTGGGCCACTGATTTCACTATGAATATATACAGGGTAGATCCCCCTCCATGCCATGCAATTGTTTTTAGCCTGGCCCAATGGTGTTTTGGGCACAGAAATTGATGCCAACCCTGGCATAGGTGACATAATTCTCAATTTTGAATAAGTAACAGATATTTTCAAAGGGTTAATAACCATTGGGCCACTGATTTCACTATGAATATCTACAGGGTAGATCCCCCTCCATGCCATGCTATTGTTTTTAGCCTGGCCCAATGGTTATTAACCCTTTGAAAATATCGGTTACTTATTCAAAAATGAGAATTATGTCACCTATGCCAGGGTTGGCATCAATTTCTGTGCCAAAACACCATTGTGCCATGCTAAAAACAATTGCATGGCATGGAAGAGGATCTGCTTTGTATATATTCAAAGTGAAATCAGTGGCCCAATGGTTATTAACCCTTTGAAAATATCTGTTACTTATTCAAAAATGAGAATTATGTCACCTATGCCAGTGTTGGCATCAATTTCTGTGCCAAAAACACCATTGGGCCAGGCTAAAAACAATTTCATGACATGGAGGGGGATCTACCCAGTGACGTGCATTCATTAGAGGCAGGTGAGGCAGTGCCTCCCCTGGCCAATGTGGGAATTACATCTATTTTTTTAATATAAAAAAAAAAAAAAAAAAGTTTTTTTTTTCTTAATTTTTTTTTCACATATTAAAAGGTGACCCCCCCTACCCCCCCACCCCTCCACCAAATTATGCTTGTTATTGCAATTTTATTGTTTTTTAACAAAAACCGTAATTAAGTTTACTACATTCATATTGCGCAAGAAAGGTAGAGGCCAGCTGTCCTTCCATTGCGCAATATGAATGTAATAGTCAGTTATGTTATGGGCTGCTTTAGAGACTGCCACCCAGTGGGGAATAATAACTAATGCAGCAGTCTCTATTGCAGCCCATAACTGCTCCCACCGGAGGCTAGCCTCGGGAGCCCTGAGCCCTGCCTGCCCGGCCGCTCAGCCAATCAGGCATCAGTATGTCTGAGTCTCTAGGCTGAGTTGCCGGGCGGGAAATAGTTGCGCAGCCGCATTGGTGGTCAGGTGTTGATGTGTGCAGTGTCACGTGCGACCGGCGTCAGAGCAGAGATTGGAGATTGAAGACGTTGGACGTGCTGCTTCAGTTCTCCCTCTCAGCGTGTCGTGACCTAGGCCAGCCCAGCCCCAGTTGTGTGGAGTGAGTCGGTGACGGTCAGGAGGAGTGACGAGTCGGAGTGGACTGTCTGTGTTCGGTGTGGAGTCGTGGAGCAGGAGTCAGTCGTGACAGTCAGGTGTCAGCCGGAGTTGGATGTCGTCAGGAGGACTAGGAGCCCAGCCAAGAGCGTAGCTACTAGCCAGGTAGGTGAGCTGAGGGCTGAGCTTGCTTGACTTGACTGTTGTTGACTGACTGCTCTAGTGGCTGGTCAGGACTCAGGACTCGGAGGTGGTGAGGGTGACACTGACAGGTCAGACAGACGACCGTCGGTCAGTGCCAGTGAGTGGTGGGTCGACTCGGGTGGCTAATAACAGGACAGGTGGAGTACAGTAACATAGAGGCAGAGTCCTCCAGAGTAGACCGGGAGTAGTAGTGTTTTACTGTTTAGTCAGTGAGTGTTAGAATAGAAATCATGACTCACTCACGAGGACTGGAGTGCTAAGAGCTTTAAGCTGCTTAGCTGCCGCTGCTGCCTAAGTTAGTTTTTTCAGTTAGTTTACTTACTAAGTGCGCAACGCCGCCATGACTGTCACAGTGACAGTCATGGCGGCGTTGCGCACTTAGTGTCTCTGATGATTCCGATCACAGGCTTGCCTCACACAGCTTCCTTGGAAGTTTATTTACTTGAGAACTTCAAGAACTTCTCTCCTCCAATACCTCCATAATATCATAATTCATGGCTCTTCCACTCCCTTCCTTTTCCTCATCAAACTTGGAAGACAAGTGATGAGGAAAAGGAAGGGAGTGGAAGAGCCTTGAAGTAGGTGATATTATGGAGGTATTGAAGTTCAAGTAAATAAACTTCCAAGGAAGCTGTGTGAGCCTGTGATCGGAATCATCAGAGACTCATGTCATCATAATTTAAATTTTATAATGATATAATTTATTTCCTAATTCCTTCTGAGTTCTTCTATCTCTAAGTTCAAAACCTCTGCTAGTGCTTTCCTAATCTGAGTCTGAGTCTGACTTACTCCATTACATGCAATCTAAAAAAGAGATTTTTATCATATCATTTACAATATTATCATGTACATTACCATTACTTTTTAAAACCATTAAATTGCATAAATACCAGTTCTAGTACAGATACTGGGTCCATTGAATCACAGTTCCAAAGTGTTATTTAAACTTTCCCCAAAATCTTGAGCCAAATTAAGAGAAAGATCATTAGAGAGCTGAAATGTGTTGGTGACTTAACAAAAAGTCCTACTAGGCACTGAGACCATTGTGTGGCACCCTTATGAATGCTCCTATATAGACAAATCACAGTCTACATCCCACAAGAGTAGTGTTGAACACCAGTGAAATGAGAGAGCTGCATTGATGGAAGTGAAATCTGGAAACATAATTATTTTTTCCATTGTAAAAAGAAGCAGATAGCCAAAGACCTTGAGCCAAGGTGACTATAAATAGAGGAGGCTCATAACAAAGTCCACTGAACAAAATATATGGGTCATTACTCTTGTTGTCGCTGCTTGTTTTCTCTCATATTACTTGGGAAAAACATGTAAATCTATAAAGATTTATCATGATTATTAGGACATTTAACAAATGTAGTAGCCTGGCCTGGCCCCATACATAATTCTCACTCAATGCTATAACCTTCTAACACCCAAGTATATTCCTAACTAATATTAACCACAACCTCAATAAACTCCACTAGTCCTTGAGATTTTTCTACCCCAATACAACCTAGAAATACTGCACAAACAATCTTCCCATCAGTCAAACACCATGACCTAAGTAACCCCTCACATTACCCCTACTGGAAACTCCCCTAAACTATAACCCCAACATTACCCCAACTATGGTTATCCTCCTTAGCTATACTGTTCTCCTACACAATCTCCCATGACATAACTCCTTCAAAAGTCTAATGTCCATACATGACTCCTAACAGCAAGTAAAGGAGTTCATTGATGTTACAGGATTATGTATGGATGCTGGGTCAAGCTAGAGGGCCAAAATGCTATTATGGTTACAGTCAGAGGGGGACTGTGTATGTAGGTTAGTAGTATGGTCCAGGGATTTCTTAGGGGGCTAGTTGGTCCAGTTGTAGTTAGTGAATAGCAAAATGACCTTATTAACAAAGCAAAATGACCTTAATAACAAAGTGACCTTATTAACACTGTATGAAAGTGGGGAAAAATAATGTAAAACATAACTTTTAATATGCAGTTCTCCCTCTCAGCGTGACCTAGGCCAGCCCAGTTGTGTGAGGAGTGAGTCGGTGACGGTCAGGAGGAGTCGGAGTGGACTGTCTGTGTTCTGTTGTGGAGTCGTGTGGAGCAGGAGTCAGCCGGAGTTGGACGTCAGGAGGACTAGGAGCCCAGCCGGAGCGTAGCTACTAGCCAGGTAGGTGAGCTGAGGGCTGAGCTGAATCAATTCAAATCAATGCAGCAGTGAAATTGCTAGCTTGCTTGACTGTTGACTCTAGTGGCTGGTCAGGACTCAGGAGGTGGTGACAGGTCAGACCGTCGGTCAGTGCCAGTGAGTGGTGGGTGGGGTGGCTAACAGTACAGTAACAGAGAGGCAGAGTACTCCAGACCCAGTGAGAGTAGTGTTACTGTGTGTTGTTGTTTAGTCAGTGTTAGAGATCATGAGGACTGGAGTGCTAAGAGCTTTAAGCTGCTTAGCTGCCGCTGCCTTAGTTTTTTAAGTTAGTTTACTAAGTGCGCAACGCCGCCATGACTGTCACAGTGACAGTCATGGCGGCGTTGCGCACTTAGTGTCTCTGATGATTAAGATCACAGGCTCGCCTTACACAGCTTCCTTGGAAGTTTATTTACTTGAGAACTTCAAGAACTTCTCTCCTCCAATACCTCCATAATATCACCTACTTCAAGGCTCTTCCACAAGACAAGTGATGAGGAAAAGGAAGGGAGTGGAAGAGCCTTGAATTATGAATTATGATATTATGGAGGTATTGGAGGAGAGAAGTTCTTGAAGTTCAAGTAAATAAACTTCCAAGGAAGCTGTGTGAGCCTGTGATCGGAATCATCAGAGACTCATGTCATCATAATTTATAATGATATAATTTATTTCCTAATTCCTTCTGAGTTCTTCTATCTCTAAGTTCAAAACCTCTGCTAGAGCTTTCCTAATCTGAGTCTGACTTACTCCATTACATGCCCATGCAGGAGGCATGCACATACTCTACCTTTCAAAATGCCCCCTCTAGAAACTTGTATCACACTTGGGGCCATTAAAGGCAAAATTGTTTATATATTTCTACCACAAAATATTCTACACAGTCCATTTCAAATCAAGTTTAGCATTAGTCAGTCTGTCTCACTGGGCACCTGGCACTAATAGGAAATGGATTCTGAATCCTTTTTGCTGCGTCACATCACATACTATAACAGTTACAGCAGCACTGCCACTCATCACTCATGATGGGATTAATTAAAAAATGAGGACGTAGCAAAATTGCAAAATATACCTGCTTGAATGTGTGTGTGGGAACAACAAGGTGACCTTATTAACACTATGAAATGGGGGAAAATAAATTAAAACATAACTTTTAATAATATGCATATAATAACTGCACATGAAAAGTAATGTTTTAAAATTTTTTTTCCTCTTTCATATAGTGTTAATAATGTCACCTTGTTCCCACATACATATTCTTAATATGGCTTGAATATGTGTGTGGGAACAAGGTGACCTTATTAACACTGTATGAAAGTGGGGAAAAATAATGTAAAACATAACTTTTAATATGCAGATAAAGATTAAAACTGGAATCACTTTATTAAAAACACACTTAGGATTTCTCATTAGGTATGTACTGTTGCATAGTAAAGGTAATAGTGTGCTTTAGGTGCTTGGTTAAATCACATAAAACTGACATATTGCCATTTGGGTATAGCAAGTTAAGGTAAATAACCTGTACAAATAACCTAAGAATGTCTAAATAGCAGAATTGACATTGACATTTCTGCTATTTAGACATTCTCATGTTATTTACATAAAATTGCTATACCCAAATGGCAATACGTCAGTTTTATGTGATTTAACCAAGCACCTAAAGCACACTATTACCTTTACTATGCAACAGTACATACCTAATGAGAAATCCAAAGTGTGTTTTTAATAAAGTGATTCCAGTTTTAATCTTTATCTGCATATTAAGTTATGTTTTAATTTATTCCCCCCCCCCCTTTCATATAGTGTTAATAAGGTCACCTTGTTCCCACACATATTCAAGGTATATTTGCAATTTTGAGACCTCCTCATTTTTTACTTAAAGGGACATTAAGCCACAAAATTTACTTTCATGATTCCGATAGAAAATACGATTGTAAACAACATTCCTATTTACTTCTATTATCTAATTTGCTCAATTCTTTAGATATCCTTTGTTGAAGAAATAGCAATGTACATGTGTGAGCCAATCACGCAAGGCCTTTATGTGCAGCAACTAATCAGCAGCTACTGAGCAAATCAAGATATGCTTTTCAGCAAGTGATATCAAGAGAATGAAGCAAATTAGATAATAGAAGTAAATTAGAAAGTTGTTTAAAATGACATGCTCTTTCTAAATCATGAGAGAGAAAAATTGGGTATCATGACCCTTTAAGGCATTAAATTCTCTGTTCTGTTCCATCACGTGTTTACTGAGCCCAACCGGTTGCATTCAATTCTGAAGAGCTTACTGTTTGTATTATTTTGCTAATGGGAATATTAACTAAATTAGCATTGCAAAGAAACAAACCATTGCTTTGTGTTTGGCCTAATGCCTTGTATTCTAACTTTCTTCCTAATCATTGACATTTTCAAAAGAAATGTGTTTTGGTTTTATTTTTTGTTTTTTTATTTTTTGTTTTTCTTGCTTACAAGAGAATGAGATACCATGAAATCAATCACATATAAATGATGCAACAGGTGACAGTTATATGGTTTATGTGTCAGTGTCTATCTACTCTACAGTATTTATAGAATTCTAAAAACCCTGTGTGGTTAGCTATCACTATGAGATTTTCTGGTTTGTTGGTTTTTCTGTCACTGTTTTTTAAGAAAAGCCAGGCAATTTAGAGTTTGATTGGAATTCTGTAATGTGAATATAAAAATGACATGCTGTAACAGTTTTTTAAAAGGTCAGATTCATGTCATACTGTTGTTTATTACTGATATGGAATGGATATGACTGCTAGATTATGCTTTTCTGTAAATAATATTCTTTGTAAAACTGTAAATAGTGCATTGTTTTGCCTAATCTGTATCACGTTTTAGTAATATGCACAGTTGCCCGCTGTAATTCTATGTCACCATATGTGTATTCCGTTAGTGACCAGTTCATTTCAACAGTACGTTTAGAAGTTCAGGTTAGTGACTGTACTCAGAATCAGATTATGTGCACTGTTGATATCATATCATATAATATGTATACTATTTTCTGCTAAGTACCTTTTATTCACCTGATGATACAGCAGCAGCTACACGAGTGTATCATCAGGTGAATAATTAAAAGGTACTTAGCAGAAAATAGTCTACATATCACCAGTGCACATAATCTGATTCTGAGTACAGTCACTAACCTGAACTTCAAAATGTACTGTTGAAGTGAACTGGTAGTGGTAGGTCAGGTCTGAGAGTGCAATGGCAAAGATGAAAGATGAACTGGTCTGGTAGATCAGGTCTAATGAGAGTGCAATGGCAAAGATGAAAGATGTAGCAAATAAAAATAGGACTGATAAGTTTGCACAATTCAGATTCAGAAACATGCTGTAATTATGCAAACTGATCATCAGTTGGATACAATTTTGGGATGAAATGTCCCTTTAAACCTAATACCAGACTGTATGTGAGTCATGTATTGTCTTGTCTGTATATAATTATACTGTGTAAAAAATGTTTTCTTTTATCTTGGCTGCTGCTGTCATTTTTGGAGAATTGGTGTAGATTGTATTCTTTTTGATGTTTGTTTTTGTACTTGAGGTACAAATCTTTTCAAAAATTGTATTTGTTTTGCGGATTTGCTATTAAACCCTGCAGAGAGGTTAAACACATAATCAAAACTTTACTCTTAAGTCAGTTACCTCTTGGCTCACCTGATGTGTTCTGCTAGCTCCTAGTAGTGCATTTCAGTTCCTTCAACAAAGGATACTAACAGAATGAAGCAAATGTTATCAAATAAATTGTGAAGTAAGCATTGCTGCTCAGTCTGAATCATGAGCATACATGACTGTGTTTTGTGTCTTTTTAAGACTAGACTGATGTTATTGTTTAGCAACAAAACAGAAATGTCTTGTAATAACAAGTTGTTTACTGTTCCCTTTAAAGGCAGATACCTTCTTCGGTATTAATAAAGTTTAGAGGATAGAAAGCTAGATTTGTGTGCTTTTCTTTACCCCATAATATGGTTATTTTAAAAAAATAAAAAAAATAAAAAATTGGGCGGTTTTGACGTTAGTGAAAATATATCTACTGAAACCTGTAAGTTCCCACTAACCAATGTCATCTGCTATCTTATGTGACAGTCTACATATGTTTATCCATCTTAGTGTTTTTTACTGTGGTGTATTCAAATTCCTTTTGACCTTGACCTCGTGTTGTTGCGCATGCGTAGATAGCTATTCAGAATCTGACTGCCGTTTAAAAGATATCAGCTCCCATATCGCAATAAGGACAGGGCTACACTACACAGAGCATTTCTAGATGTTCTTTATGCAAAAAACCAAGTAAGTTGTTTGTTGTTTTTTACACAATATGTTTATTTTTAGATTTACTTTTATTAACTCTAGTTCTCTCCTTCTGATTTCTCTTTTTTTTTTTTTTTTTTTTTTTCTCTGTTGCCAGGTGTTCTGTTCAGTATTCAAATTTTTGCAGAATGGAAAACACTATATCCAGCCTTAGAAATTTCTCAAGATTGGACTTTCCCGCAAAAAAAGAAGTAATAAATAAAGGAAGACCAATGCCTGAGCTGAAGGACTTACTTCAAAAAGACAAAACTATGACACGTACATTCCAAATTGAATGGTATCAAAGGAAAGAATGGCTGTGTGGCTGTGCTACAAAGAATCGCCTATACTGCTTTCCGTGTATTTTATTCTCCACTACAGATAATGTTTGGACAAATGCTGGATTTGGAGATTTAAAAAATCTATCAAGGGGCACTAACAAACATGAGAAATCGACCAGTCACATTCAAAACCAGTTTGCTTGGAAAACCTTTGGATTAGCGAGAAGGATAGATACTGCTTTAAATGAACAGCGGAGATTAGATATCATCAACCACAATGCAAAAGTGACTGAAAACCGTGAGATTTTAAAAAACCTTATTCAAGCAACCTTCTATCTAGGCAAACAGGAAATAGCATTCCGTGGTAACGAGGAGGGTGCAAAGTCCTCTAATCGTGGCAACTATGTGGAGCTATTGCATATGTTTGCATGGAAAGATGCAACTTTTGCAAGACATTTGCAAACATCCACTGTGTTTTCTGGATGTTCAAATAGAATCCAGAATGACTTAATCGAAGCAGTAGCTGATATAGTGAGAGATGATATAAGAAAGGAGATTAATGCAGCCCCCTTTGTTGCTGTGGAAGTAGACGAGACAACCGATGTTACAAACATAACACAAATCTCTGTAATTTTGCGTTATGTGGCTAAAAGTGAGCTGAACAGTGAGATAATTGTGAAGGAGGCGTTCTTAGGATTTGATGAAGTGGTTGACAGACGAGCACCAGCTATTGCAGACTATGTATTGGGAGTGTTGGAGAAATATAATTGTCTTGAAAAGCTGGTAGCTCAGACTTACGACGGAGCCTCTGTGATGGCATCAGCTATTAATGGGGTGCAAGCAAAGATTAAAGAAAAAGTACCTGAAGCAACTTTTATTCATTGTTATGCACACAAGTTAAACCTGGTGCTCTCTAATTCAGCAAAATCTATAGAAGAGTGTAAAGTATTTTTTTCTACACTTGAGGGAATGGCCACGTTTTTCAGTAAATCGACAAAGCGCACCCACCTACTGGACGATATGGTGAAGAGACGTTTACCGAGAGCAGCACCCACCAGATGGAGTTCAAATTCCAGACTAGTGCAGACGGTCAACATGTATCAAAGTGATATACGTGCTATGTTCCTGTTTCTCAGAGAAAATCCAGATGGTTGGGATCATGAGACCTTGATGATGTCTGAAGGATATTACTTCTTTCTGAATAAAGCATCAACCTGCTTCTTGCTTATGACATATGAGGCCATTTTCATACAAACTGACGCACTCTTTCGATTGCTGCAGAGTAAAGTGATGGATGTTGGATTCTGCTGTCGGAGAATTGCTGATACCATGAAATTTCTTGAAAATCACAGACAAGAGTTTGACAATTTGTATGGTACATTTGAGGCGGATTGCATCAGAATGGGGCTGACAGACAATGTAAGGAGTAAACAGCCAATAAAAGATGTGAGGAGAAGGTTGTTTTACAACATTATGGACAATGTAAACGTTCAAATGAAAGCTCGGTTTGACCATTTTGCTGAGCTAGAATTCCTTTGTTTGGTCGATTGCACTAAATTGCTTGAGATGTCCAAACATATTGATGACCAAAAACTGCAGAGCCTAGCAAGATATGGCAAATACTTTGACTTAGTTCGATTAAAATCTGATCTAATTGGATGTTATAGTTCAGAAATGGTGAGAAATGATTGCAAATCACCTACAGATCTACTAAACTTTTTGGCCAACAACGATCTCATGAAGACTGTTCCAGAGGCAGTGAAATTACTGAAGCTGGTTCTCACAATACCAGCTACAACGGCCTCTGTTGAGAGGTCCTTCTCTGCTTTAAAGCGCATAAAAACTCATAGCAGGAATCGGACCAGTCAAGGGCGACTTTCCTCTTTGGCTGTTTTAGCTATTGAGAGAGAAAGACTGGTACAGTTGCATGAAAAGAACTGTGAAGATTTTCTTAATAAAGTGATTGAAAACTTTGTTAAAAAAGATAGAAGGATTGACCTTGTCTACAAATGAGGGAAATGAACAAGACCAGTCACAGTAAAAAAGTTTTGATTGTTAATATGTTAATATTTGTTAGATGTTTTATAATATAAGTTATTAAAGACCTATTTTAAACATAACAAAATGTTTTTTTCTTTTCTTTAAAGTTAATTTGCAATACCATATTCTGGTATTGCAATATATGATCAAACTTTAAAAAAATGCTTTATTCTCAAGGTCAACAGATTGCAGTTGAACTGGGGCTTTAGTGCAATGTTTCTTAACCGTGGCCCTCAAGTAGCCTCAACAGACCAGGTTTTCATTATAGATGAACCAGTGCACAATTGAAGTGCTCAGCTTAGCAGCAGTAATACCATGGATGGATTGTTTTCTAACCTGCTATCAACCATCAGCTGATTATTTCACCAATGCAGCACTGGTTCGGCTATAATGAAAGCCTGGTCTTTTGGGGCACTGGAGGACTTCAGTTGAGAAACAATGCTTTAGTTTAAATGCCTAATTTTACATTTTAATTTCAAAGGGACTTGCAGAAAAATGTCATTATCATCATAGAAAGTGGAGAAATTGCTGTCTCTGAGAAGGTAAGACCATGCACTCTTATTTTTTCATTTGTATAAATAGTGACCTTGTTGTCCTTCAGTACGGTCTTTACTTTGTAAAATGTCCACCACAGCCTTTGTCTGTGCCTATCCCTGTTCACCAGCTGCCACTGGTTCACAACATTTTTATATTTACTGAATAATGAAGGAATCTATAAGCATAATTTGTAGCATTAAAGTAAAAAGTATGTTTGAAACCTATTTTAATGGGCCTGGATTTCTAGATCTCATAATCAGAGCAAGCCTTGTGTTATCTGGCAAGAGTTTCTGTTACAATCCTTTAGACTAAAAACAGATGTTTACTAAGTTGACCAGTTTTCCAAGACACCATTGAAAGGGACATGAAACCCATATGTTTTCTTTCATGATTTAGAAAGAGCATGCAATTTTAAATAACTTTCAAATTTACATCTAATATCTGATTTTTTTCATTCTTTTGATATCCTTTGATGAAAAGCATATCTAAATATGCTTAGAAGCTACTGAGCTTATTTAGATATGAATTTCAACAAAGGATATCAAAAGAATGAAGAAAAACAGATATCCTTTGTTGAAATTCATATCTAAATATGCTCAGTAGCTACTGAGCATATTTAGATATGATTTTCAACAAAGGATATCAAAAGAATGAAGAAAAACAGATATCCTTTGTTGAAATTCATATCTAAATATGCTCAGTAGCTACTGAGCATATTTAGATATGATTTTCAACAAAGGATATCAAAAGAATGAAGAAAAACAGATATCCTTTGTTGAAATTCATATCTAAATATGCTCAGTAGCTACTGAGCATATTTAGATATGATTTTCAACAAAGGATATCAAAAGAATGAAGAAAAACAGATATCCTTTGTTGAAATTCATATCTAAATATGCTCAGTAGCTACTGAGCATATTTAGATATGCTTTCCAACAAAGGATATCAAAAGAATGAAGAAAATCAGATATCCTTTGTTGAAAATCATATCTAAATATGCTCAGTAGCTACTGAGCATATTTAGATATGATTTTCAACAAAGGATATCAAAAGAATGAAGAAAAACAGATATCCTTTGTTGAAAATCATATCTAAATATGCTCAGTAGATACTGAATGGTGGCTGCATATAGATATTGGCTCGCCCATGTGCAATTGCTATTTCTTCAACAAAGGATATCTAAAGAATGAAGGCGTATCCGATTCCTAGACACTGCCTCACCAGCCTCTGAAGTCACCGCACATCACTGCCTGCCTCTGTATGCAGCACAGGCTGTAACTGTAAGTGCTCCAGCCCTAAACACATATCACCTGCCTCTGTATGCAGCACATGCTGTAACTGTAAGTGCTCCAGCCCTAAACACATATCACCTGCCTCTGTATGCAGCACATGCTGTAACTGTAAGTGCTTCAGCCCTAAACACATATCATCTGCCTCTGTATGCAGCACATGCTGTAACTGTAAGTGCTCCAGCCCTAAACACATATCACCTGCCTCTG
Source organism: Bombina bombina (assembly GCF_027579735.1). NCBI lineage: Eukaryota > Metazoa > Chordata > Amphibia > Anura > Bombinatoridae > Bombina > Bombina bombina. The sequence goes on along the minus strand of NC_069503.1, from coordinate 25,592,063 downwards.
TATGTAGCACATGATGTAACTGTAAGTGCTCCAGCCCTAAACACATATCACCTGCCTCTGTATGCAGCACATGCTGTAACTGTAAGTGCTCCAGCCCTAAACACATATCACCTGCCTCTGTATCCAAGCACATGCTGTAACTGTAAGTGCTCCAGCCCTAAACACATATCACCTGCCTCTGTATGAAGCACATGCTGTAACTGTAAGTGCTCCAGCCCTAAACACATATCACCTGCCTCTGTATACAGCACATGCTGTAACTGTAAGTGCTCCAGCCCTAAACACATATCTCCTGCCTCTGTATACAGCACATGCTATAACTGTAAGTGCTCCAGCCCTAAACACATATCACCTGCCTCTGTATGCAGCACATGCTGTAACTGTAAGTGCTCCAGCCCTAAACACATATCACCTGCCTCTGTATACAGCACATGATGTAACTGTAAGTGATCCAGCCCTAAACACATATCACCTGCCTCTGTATGCAGCACATGCTGTAACTGTAAGTGCTCCAGCCCTAAACACATATCACCTGCCTCTGTATGCAGCACGTGCTGTAACTGTAAGTGCTCCAGCCCTAAACACATATCACCTGCCTCTGTATGCAGCACATGCTGTAACTGTAAGTGCTCCAGCCCTAAACACATATCACCTGCCTCTGTATGCAGCACATGCTGTAACTGTAAGTGCTCCAGCCCTAAACACATATCACCTGCCTCTGTATACAGCACATGTTGTAACTGTAAGTGCTCCAGCCCTAAACACATATCCCCTGCCTCTGTATGCAGCACATGCTGTAACAGTAAGTGCTCCAGCCCTAAACACATATCACCTGCCTCTATATGCAGCACAGGCTGTAACTGTAAGTGCTCCTGCCCTAAACACATATCGCCTGCCTCTGTATGCAGCACAGGCTGTAACTGTAAGTGCTCCTGCCCTAAACACATATCGCCTGCCTCTGTATGCAGCACATGCTGTAACTGTAAGTGCTCCTGCCCTAAACACATATCACCTGCCTCTGTATGCAGCACATGCTGTAACTGTAAGTGCTCTAGCCCTAAACACATATCACCTGCCTCTGTATGCAGCACATGCTGTAACTGTAAGTGCTCCAGCCCTAAACACATATCACCTGCCTCTGTATGCAGCACATGCTGTAACTGTAAGTGCTCCAGCCCTAAACACATATCACCTGCCTCTGTATGCAGCACAGGCTGTAATTGTAAGTGCTCCAGCCCTAAACACATATCACCTGCCTCTGTATGCAGCACATGCTGTAACTGTAAGTGCTCTAGCCCTAAACACATATCACCTGCCTCTGTATACAGCACATGATGTAACTGTAAGTCCTCCTGCCCTAAACACATATCACCTGCCTCTGTATGCAGCACATGCTATAACTGTAAGTGCTCCAGCCCTAAACACATATCGCCTGCCTCTGTATGCAGCACATGCTGTAACTGTAAGTGCTCCAGCCCTAAACACATATCACCTGCCTCTGTATACAGCACATGCTGTAACTGTAAGTGCTCCAGCCCTAAACACATATCTCCTGCCTCTGTATACAGCACATGCTGTAACTGTAAGTGCTCCAGCACCAAACACATATCACCTGCCTCTGTATGCAGCACATGCTGTAACTGTAAGTACTCCAGCCCTAAACACATATCACCTGCCTCTGTATGCAGCACATCCTGTAACTGTAAGTGCTCCTGCCCTAAACACATATCACCTGCCTCTGTATGCAGCACATGCTGTAACTGTAAGTGCTCCAGCCCTAAACACATATCACCTGCCTCTGTATACAGCACATGATGTAACTGTAAGTGATCCAGCCCTAAACACATATCACCTGCCTCTGTATGCAGCACGTGCTGTAACTGTAAGTGCTCCAGCCCTAAACACATATCACCTGCCTCTGTATGCAGCACGTGCTGTAACTGTAAGTGCTCCAGCCCTAAACACATATCACCTGCCTCTGTATGCAGCACATGCTGTAACTGTAAGTGCTCCAGCCCTAAACACATATCACCTGCCTCTGTATGCAGCACATGCTGTAACTGTAAGTGCTCCAGCCCTAAACACATATCACCTGCCTCTGTATACAGCACATGTTGTAACTGTAAGTGCTCCAGCCCTAAACACATATCCCCTGCCTCTGTATGCAGCACATGCTGTAACAGTAAGTGCTCCAGCCCTAAACACATATCACCTGCCTCTGTATGCAGCACATGATGTAACTGTAAGTGCTCCTGCCCTAAACACATATCGCCTGCCTCTGTATGCAGCACAGGCTGTAACTGTAAGTGCTCCTGCCCTAAACACATATCGCCTGCCTCTGTATGCAGCACATGCTGTAACTGTAAGTGCTCCTGCCCTAAACACATATCACCTGCCTCTGTATGCAGCACATGCTGTAACTGTAAGTGCTCCAGCCCTAAACACATATCACCTGCCTCTGTATGCAGCACATGCTGTAACTGTAAGTGCTCCAGCCCTAAACACATATCACCTGCCTCTGTATGCAGCACAGGCTGTAACTGTAAGTGCTCCAGCCCTAAACACATATCGCCTGCCTCTGTATGCAGCACATGCTGTAACTGTAAGTACTCCAGCCTTAAACACATATCACCTGCCTCTGTATGCAGCACATGCTGTAACTGTAAGTGCTCCAGCCTTAAACACATATCACCTGCCTCTGTATGCAGCACATGCTGTAACTGTAAGTGCCCCAGCCCTAAACACATATCACCTGCCTCTGTATGTAGCACATGCTGTAACTGTAAGTGCTCCAGCCCTAAACACATATCACCTGCCTCTGTATACAGCACATGCTGTAACTGTAAGTGTTCCTACCCTAAACACATATCACCTGCCTCTGTATGCAGCACATGCTGTAACTGTAAGTGCTCCAGCCCTAAACACATATCACCTGCCTCTGTATGCAGCACATGCTGTAACTGTAAGTGTTCCTACCCTAAACACATATCACCAGCCTCTGTATGCAGCACATGCTGTAACTGTAAGTGCTCCTGCCCTAAACACATATCACCTGCCTCTGTATGCAGCACATGCTGTAACTGTAAGTGCACCAGCCCTAAACACATATCACCTGCCTCTGTATGCAGCACATGCTGTAACTGTAAGTGCTCCAGCACTAAACACATATCACCTGCCTCTGTATGCAGCACATGCTGTAACTGTAAGTGCTCCAGCCCTAAACACATATCACCTGCCTCTGTATGTAGCACATGCTGTAACTGTAAGTGCTCCAGCCCTAAACACATATCACCTGCCTCTGTATGTAGCACATGCTGTAACTGTAAGTGCTCCAGCCCTAAACACATATCACCTGCCTCTGTATGCAGCACATACTGTAACTGTAAGTGCTCCAGCCCTAAACACATATCACCTGCCTCTGTATACCAGCACATGCTGTAACTGTAAGTGCTCCAGCCCTAAACACATATCACCTGCCTCTGTATACAGCACATGCTGTAACTGTAAGTGCCCCAGCCCTAAACACATATCACCTGCCTCTGTATGCAGCACATGCTGTAACTGTAAGTGCTCAGCCCTAAACACATATCACCTGCCTCTGTATGCAGCACATGCTGTAACTGTAAGTGCTCCAGCCCTAAACACATATCACCTGCCTCTGTATACAGCACATAATGTAACTGTAAGTGCTCCAGCCCTAAACACATATCACCTGCCTCTGTATGCAGCACATGCTGTAACTGTAAGTGCTCCAGCACTAAACACATATCACCTGCCTCTGTATACAGCACATGCTGTAACTGTAAGTGCTCCAGCCCTAAACACATATCACCTGCCTCTGTATGCAGCACATGCTGTAACTGTAAGTGCTCCAGCCCTAAACACATATCACCTGCCTCTGTATGCAGCACATGCTGTAACTGTAAGTGCTCCAGCCCTAAACACATATCACCTGCCTCTATATGCAGCACATACTGTAACTGTAAGTGCTCCAGCCCTAAACACATATCACCTGCCTCTGTATGCAGCTCATGCTGTAACTGTAAGTGCTCCAGCCCTAAACACATATCACCTGCCTCTGTATGCAGCACATGCTGTAACTGTAAGTGCCCCTGCCCTAAACACATATCACCTGCCTCTGTATGCAGCACATGCTGTAACTGTAAGTGCTCCAGCCCTAAACACATATCACCTGCCTCTGTATGCAGCACATGCTGTAACTGTAAGTGCTCCAGCCCTAAACACATATCACCTGCCTCTGTATGCAGCACATGCTGTAACTGTAAGTGCTCCAGCCCTAAACACATATCACCTGCCTCTATATGCAGCACATGCTGTAACTGTAAGTGCTCCAGCCCTAAACACATATCACCTGCCTCTGTATGTAGCACATGCTGTAACTGTAAGTGCTCCAGCCCTAAACACATATCACCTGCCTCTGTATGCAGCACATGCTGTAACTGTAAGTGCTCCAGCCCTAAACACATATCACCTGCCTCTGTATGCAGCACATGCTGTAACTGTAAGTGCTCCTGCCCTAAACACATATCACCTGCCTCTGTATACAGTACATACTGTAACTGTAAGTGCCCCAGACCTAAACACATATCACCTGCCTCTGTATGCAGCACATGTTGTAACTGTAAGTGCTCCAGCCCTAAACACATATCACCTGCCTCTGTATGCAGCAAATGCTGTAACTGTAAGTGCTCCAGCCCTAAACACATATCACCTGCCTCTGTATACAGCACATGCTGTAACTGTAAGTGCTCCAGCCCTAAACACATATCACCTGCCTCTGTATACAGTACGTACTGTAACTGTAAGTACTCCTGCCCTAAACACATATCACCTGCCTCTGTATACAGTACATATTGTAACTGTAAGTGCTCCAGCATTAAACACATATCACCTGCCTCTGTATGCAGCACATGCTGTAACTGTAAGTGTTCCAGCCCTAAACACATATCACCTGCCTCTGTATGCAGCACATGCTGTAACTGTAAGTGCTCCAGCCCTAAACACATATCACCTGCCTCTGTATGCAGCACATGCTGTAACTGTAAGTGCTCCAGCCCTAAACACATATCACCTGCCTCTGTATGCAGCACATCCTGTAACTGTAAGTGCTCCTGCCCTAAACACATATCACCTGCCTCTGTATGCAGCACATGCTGTAACTGTAAGTGCTCCAGCCCTAAACACATATCACCTGCCTCTGTATGCAGCACATGCTGTAACTGTAAGTGCTCCAGCCCTAAACACATATCACCTGCCTCTTTATGCAGCACATGCTGTAACTGTAAGTGCTCCAGCCCTAAACACATATCACCTGCCTCTGTATGTAGCACATGCTGTAACTGTAAGTGCTCCAGCCCTAAACACATATCACCTGCCTCTGTATGCAGCACATGCTGTAACTGTAAGTGCTCCAGCCCTAAACACCTATCATCTGCCTCTGTATGCAGCACATGCTGTAACTGTAAGTGCTCCAGCCCTAAACACATATCACCTGCCTCTGTATGCAGCACATGCTGTAACTGTAAGTGCTCCAGCCCTAAACACATATCACCTGCCTCTGTATGCAGCACATGCTGTAACTGTAAGTGTTCCAGCCCTAAACACATATCACCTGCCTCTGTATGCAGCACATGCTGTAACTGTAAGTGCTCCAGCCCTAAACACATATCACCTACCTCTGTATGCAGCACATGCTGTAACTGTAAGTGCTCCAGCCCTAAACACATATCACCTGCCTCTGTATGCAGCACATGCTGTAACTGTAAGTGCTCCAGCCCTAAACACATATCCCCTGCCTCTGTATGCAGCAAATGCTGTAACTGTAAGTGCTCCAGCCCTAAACACATATCACCTGCCTCTGTATGCAGCAAATGCTGTAACTGTAAGTGCTCCAGCCCTAAACACATATCACCTGCCTCTGTATACAGCACATAATGTAACTGTAAGTGCTCCAGCCCTAAACACATATCACCTGCCTCTGTATGCAGCACATGCTGTAACTGTAAGTGCTCCAGCCCTAAACACATATCATCTGCGTCTGTACGCAGCACATGCTGTAACTGTAAGTGCTCCAGCCCTAAACACATATCACCTGCCTCTGTATACAACACATGCTGTAACTGTAAGTGCTCCAGCCCTAAACACATATCACCTGCCTCTGTATGCAGCACATGCTGTAACTGTAAGTGCTCCTGCCCTAAACACATATCACCTACCTCTGTATGCAGCACATCCTGTAACTGTAAGTGCTCCTGCCCTAAACACATATCACCTGCCTCTGTATGCAGCACATGCTGTAACTGTAAGTGCTCCAGCCCTAAACACATATCACCTGCCTCTGTATACAGCACATGCTGTAACTGTAAGTGATCCAGCCCTAAACACATATCACCTGCCTCTGTATGCAGCACATGCTGTAACTGTAAGTGCTCCTGCCCTAAACACATATCACCTGCCTCTGTATGCAGCACATGCTGTAACTGTAAGTGCTCCAGCCCTAAACACATATCACCTGCCTCTGTATGCAGCACATGCTGTAACTGTAAGTGCTCCAGGCCTAAACACATATCACCTGCCTCTGTATGCAGCACATGCTGTAACTGTAAGTGCTCCAGCCCTAAACACATATCACCTGTCTCTGTATGCAGCACACGCTGTAACTGTAAGTGCTCCAGCCCTAAACACATATCACCTGCCTCTGTATGCAGCACGTGCTGTAACTGTAAGTGCTCCTGCCATAAACACATATTACCTGCCTCTGTATGCAGCACATGCTGTAACTGTAAGTGCTCCTGCCCTAAACACACATCACCTGCCTCTATATGCAGCACATGTTGTAACTGTAAGTGATCCAGCCCTAAACACACATCACCTGCCTCTATATGCAGCACATGTTGTAACTGTAAGTGATCCAGCCCTAAACACATATCACCTGCCTCTGTATGCAGCACATGCTGTAACTGTAAGTGCTCCAGCCCTAAACACATATCATCTGCCTCTGTATGCAGCACATGCTGTAACTGTAAGTGCTCCAGCCCTAAACACATATCACCTGCCTCTGTATACAGCACATGCTGTAACTGTAAGTGCTCCAGCCCTAAACACACATCACCTGCCTCTGTATGCAGCACATGATGTAACTGTAAGTGCTCCAGCCCTAAACACATATCACCTGCCTCTGTATGCAGCACATGCTGTAATTGTAAGTGCTCCAGCCCTAAACACATATCACCTGCCTCTGTATGCAGCACATGCTGTAATTGTAAGTGCTCCAGCCCTAAACACATATCACCTGCCTCTGTATGCAGCACATGCTGTAACTGTAAGTGCTCCAGCACTAAACACATATCACCTGCCTCTGTATGCAGCACATGCTGTAACTGTAAGTGCTCCAGCACTAAACACATATCACCTGCCTCTGTATGCAGCACATGCTGTAACTGTAAGTGCTCCAGCCCTAAACACATATCACCTACCTCTGTATGCAGCACATGCTGTAACTGTAAGTGCTCCAGCCCTAAACACATATCACCTGCCTCTGTATGCAGCACATGCTGTAACTGTAAGTGCTCCAGCCCTAAACACATATCACCTGCCTCTGTATGCAGCACATGATGTAACTGTAAGTGCTCTAGCCCTAAACACATATCACCTGCCTCTGTATGCAGCACATGCTGTAACTGTAAGTGCTCCAGCCCTAAACACATATCACCTGCCTCTGTATACAGCACATACTGTAACTGTAAGTGTTCCAGCACTAAACACATATCACCTGCCTCTGTATACAGCACATACTGTAACTGTAAGTGCTCCAGCCCTAAACACATATCACCTGCCTCTGTATGCAGCACATGCTGTAACTGTAAGTGCTCCAGCCCTAAACACATATCACCTGCCTCTGTATGCAGCACACGCTGTAACTGTAAGTGCTCCAGCCCTAAACACATATCACCTGCCTCTGTATGCAGCACATGCTGTAACTGTTAGTGCTCCTGCCATAAACACATATCACCTGAAAGTTTACACAAACAGGGGCAAGCTGGAGAAGGTAGCTGACGGTATTCACATAAAACTTTGGGGCTTGGTTAGGAGTCTGAAAATCAGAGCAAAATTAAAAATAAGCAAAATGATAGATTTTTTAAATAAAATAACTTTATGGGCTATATAAATAGATAATCTACAAAACATTTATGCAAAGAAAAAATGAGTGTATAATGTCCCTTTAAGAGATGTGGGAACTATATCAGTGCTGAGGTAGAGGCTGAAGATGTCTGTGAGTATAGGGGTAAGGGTAGAAGAGAGCTTTGGTAGAACTGTGTTCAGGCAGCACGGCTCCTACAGCAGCTTCTGAGACAGGATCAGATTGAGAGATATAGCAGTGTCCGGAATGGGACAAAATGCAAATGCTAAAATTGACAAAAAAAGCAAATAGCATAGCCCTCTGAGCATAAGAAGGCAAGGAGCATATAGGAAGTGGGGTAAAATAAAACTAAGTTTTTTTGGCGCCAAGTATGACGCACAACACAAAAGAAAGCATATACATTTTTTGGTGCCAACAAACATCCGGAAATGACGCAACTCGCGTGATAACAAACAACTTTGTGCCAAACAACCTGGCATCAACTAAGACGCAGGAAATGACGAACTTGCGTCATCATAGACGCACATTCGTGCCAAAAAATTCTCGCGCTAAGAATGATGCAATAAATAACAGCATTTAGATCCCTCACGAGCCTAATTTGCCTGCAAATTTTTTAAAAGAAAAACAAGTGAAATTTGAAAAAAAGACTATACTACAGGTAAGACAAAAACTTCCTAAAACATGATTCCCATGATGAAACTGCCAGACTGCAAAGGGAAATACACATAGACCTGACTCATGGCAAATATAAGTAAATACATATATTTAGAACTTTATATAAATGCATAAAGCGCCAACCATAGCTACGAGTGTCTTAAATAATGATATAGTTACCGAAAGACACCGATCCACATATAGCAGACAGCCAAACCAGTATTGAAAACTATCAGCAGAGGTAATGGTATATAAGAGTATATCGTCAATCTGAAAAGGGAGGTAGGAGATGAAGCCGATACTCTCATCATCACGTCCCTCTGACAAACACTGTACTCTGAGAGGAATTGGGCTTCAGAATGCTTAGAAGCGCTTATCATAGAAGAAATCATAAAAATCCAGCACAAACTTACTTCACCACCTCCATAGGAGACAAAGTTTGTACAACTGAACTGTGGGTGTGGTGAGGGGCGTATTTATAGGCATTTAGAGGTTTGGGAAACTTTGCCCCTCCTGGTAGGATTGTATATTGCATACATCACTAGCTCATGGGCTCTTGCCATATGAAAGAAATATATTTTTATAGTTTAGAATAACAGTGTTATATTTTACCTATATCAGTCATTGAGTGTACAGTATAAGAAAAAAAAAGGTTTATTTTAGGATTTACAAAAACAAAAAGATATTCAAATTTTAAAGCCAAATACATTTTTTTACAATGAACAAGTAAAATGTTTGCTCTCTCAGTCACATCCTCGTGCACTGGGGCCGAATTATCAAGCTCCGAATGTTGCTTGATGCCCGTTTCTGTGCGAGCCTTCAGGAAAACAGCAGTTATGAAGTAGTGGTCTAAAGAGCGCTGCTCCATAACTTGACCGCCTGTTCTCAGGCTGCGGACATTAATCTGCCAGATCCTATATGATCGGGCTGATTGACACCCCCTTGTTAGCGGCCGATTTGCCGTGAATCTGCAGGAGGCCGTGTTGCACAAGCAGTTCACAAGAACTGCTTGTGCAATGATAAATGCCGACAGCATTTAGACAGTAGGGGCAGTAAAATAAAAATTAAACTTAAATGGATTAGGTAGAACATAACATTTCAATCAATTTTCCAATTTACTTATATTATAATTTGTGCTTAGTTCTCTTAGTATGTTTGTTAAAGAGTAATCCTAAGTGAACTCAGGAGCGTGCACGTATCTTCAGACAGCAGAGTTTGCAAGAACATTTATAGCTATGTTATACATAGTTACAAACACTGCTGCACAGAGTGCTAAATACACGTGCACGTCCCTAAGCTCATATAATATCAGCCTCCTATGTTTACTCTATAACAAAGGATAGCAAAAGAACAAATAAATTAGATTATAGAAGTAAATTGGAAAGGTGGGTAAAATTGCATCTCTATTTATTTTATTTATAAAATATTTTACCAGGAAGGATACATTGAGATTTCTCTCGTTTTCAAGTATGTCCTGGGATCAGAAAACATTGCAATTGATACTATAGGATACAATAAAATATAAAAACAATACTAATACACATTATATGCAAAAATTTAACATAGAACAGGTAGGAAATATATAATCAACCATGACAGGTGCATTCTGTTTTGAGATATGCAGAGAGGGATCTCTTAAAGGATTTTAGGTTTGGGGAAGGCTTGAAAGTGTGCGGGAGGTCATTACATAACTGTGGCGCTCGGTAGGAAAAGGAGGATCGAGCTGCTTTCTTTTTGTATTGAGGCAAACTAAATAATGTGCTGGTACTAGATTGGAGGTTATAGGAGGTGGGAATAGCCGGGGAGAGCATTCTGCTCATGTAGGGTGGGAGCTTCCCAGAAAGGCTCTTAAACACAAGGCAGGAAAGATGGAGGGTGCGTCTGGATTCCAGCGTCAGCCAGTTTAGTTCTTTTAGCATGTCACAATGGTGGGTCCTGTAGTTACATTGTAGCTCAAAGCGGCAGAACGAGTTATACAATGTATTAAGTTTATTTAGGTGAGTTTGTGGTGCAGGCGCATATACTACATCCCCATAATCCATGATCGGCATCAGCATTTGCTGTATAATCTTTTCTTTTACTGTAGGGCTGAGGCAAGATTTGTTTCTGTACAGGGCACCTAGTTTTGGATAGAGTTTAGAGGCAAGTTTTTCTATGTGGAGGCCAAAAGATAGATTAGGGTCTAAGAACATACCCAAGTATTTGAAAGAGTGGACTGCGGTCAGTGTGCAATTGGATTTTGTTTTGATGCGTAGATGGGAATTTTGTAATTTGTGTAATTTAGGTCTCGTTCCAAAGATCATTGTGACTGTTTTGTCAGTGTTTAGGAAGAGTTTGTTTTTTGAGATCCACGTTTCTACCTCTGTGAACTGGTCTTGGAGCACTGCTTCAAACTGCTGCAAATCGGAATTGTTTGCATAGATTACCGTGTCATCTGCATACATGTGTACAGTTGAGGATTGGCAGACATTAGGCAGATCATTTATAAATAATGTGAATAGTAGGGGGCTGAGAATGGAACCTTGGGGAACACCACACGTGACTGGGAGAGGGAGGGAGTCGGTCAGAAATGGAGACAAATTGTGATCGATCCGATACATATGATCGAAACCAGGTTAACGGACGATCAGCAATACCAGAGTTTTTTAGTTTGAGCAGTAGTATGTTATGGTCTACTGTGTCAAAGGCCTTTGCAAAATCAAGGAAAATAGCTCCAGTTAGTTTTCCTTGTTCCATGCCAGTTTGGATGTTGTTGCAAACTTTTAGGAGGGCAGTTGTAGTGGAGTGATTTGGGCGAAAACCTGATTGATCAGGAGTAAGATAGTTATTAAATTAGTAATACTCACATAATTGCGTATGGACGCATTTTTCTAAATTTTTTGACAATACTGGGAGCAATGATATAGGGCGATAGAAACCAAGGTTAACTCCCCACTTTTATGAATAGGCACTACTCTTGCAGTTTTCCAGAGTTTGGGTATGTATCCAGACATCAAGGATTCATTAATTAGGGTTGTGACAGGCTTAGCAATTGCTGGCGCACTGAGCTTCAACAGCATTGCTGGGATTTGATCAGGTCCAGACTGGTTTTTCATTTTTAGATTATTAAGGTGTTTCTTAACGACATTGATGGGTACAGGTCTAAAATTGAACTTCTCTATATTGGGTCTTTGCTGTTTTAGTGGGGTCTGATCCACATTTCTAGTTTCAAGATGCGTGCCATTTATTAGTTTGTCAATCAGGGTGGTGGAGCATCCAACAAAATAATTGTTAAAGGCATTTACTACTTCTAAGGGGAGTTGCAGGGTTTGGTTATCCACATTGACAGTGGAGGGTTGGGAGTGGATTGGTGGATTTTGTAAGTTATTTATGAGTTTCCAAAACTTTCTAGGGTTAGATATGTTATTGTTTAGATTTTCACAGAAATATTGGGCCTTGGCCAATTTTGTTTGTTTAGTGCATATCTGATTTATCAGCGTTTAACTTTCACCGTCAGTTTTGGTTTCTGTCTTTTATTATGTTTTCTTTATTATTCTTTGATTTGTGTTTTTAATTAGACAAAAAAACATATGCACACAATGGTATAAATATACCTAACACTTGTGCTCTTGATACGAAGGGATTTATCAGACATATAATGTTCCCTTTATATATACAGTATGTGCTATTATCAGTTCTTGTGGCTTCTAACTAACATGAAAACATCTAACAGACATAATATCAAGTTACAGAACATGACACACATATTACATACCCAGTATACATGTAGGTTATAGTAGCCATTTAAATTAAACTGATTATGATCACATGACACACATATTACATACCCAGTATACATGTAGGTTATAGTAGCCATTTAAATTAAACTGATTATGATCACATGACACACATATTACATACCCAGTATACATGTAGGTTATAGTAGCCATTTAAATTAAACTGATTATGATCCCCTATGTACCGGTTACTGATATTGTGTCTAATTAAATAAAATCAGTTCCCCCTCAGTAATTCCTCTGGTATATAACATAATAATAATATAATAATAATTTGCGATTTATATAGCGCTTTTCTCCCTGTGAGACTCAAAGCACTTTACAAATATACCAACATAAGACATAAAAGTTAGGAGTTTCTGAAGGTCAGATAAGTGGACTGAATGCCTGATGGAAGAGGTGGGTCTTTAGCTTTTTTTTTAAAAAGTCTGTAAGGACGGTGCCTCTCTGATTGTGCACGGTAAAGAGTTCCAGAAAGTAGGGGCAGCGTGGCCGAATGCTCTGGAGCCTGAGTTTGTCCTTATTCTTGGCACTGAGAGGAGGGATGTGTTGGCTGACCTAAGTGAACGGGATGGGATGTAGGGTGTCAGGAGCTCTTTCAGGTACTGTGGGCCTTGGTTGTTTAAGGGTTTAAAGGTCAGCAGGCCAATTTTAAAATATGTTCGCCATTTAATTGGAAGCCAATGCAGGGAGTGGAGAACAGGTGTTATGTGGCAGGAGCGAGTTTGATTGGTCAATAGTCTGGCTGCTGCGTTTTGTACTGTCTGAAGGCGATGGAGTTCTTTTTTTGGGAGGCCCAAGTAAAGTGCATTGCAGTAATCTAGCCTAGAGGATACAAATGCATGGATTAATGTTGGCATATCATCCGGTGGAATTAAGTGTTGTATCCTGGCTATGTTTTTCAGATGAAAGTAGGCCGATTTTATTATGGAGGAAATCTGCTGTTTAAAAGATAGTCCAGCGTCAATCAGCACTCCGAGGTTTCGTACCTTTGCTGAACTAACGAGTTTAGAGCCTCCAAGGTCCAGGCCAGTTGGGTGATCGTGGGATATTTTTGATGCCCGGGGTCCCCTCACCAAGAGTAACTCTGTTTTGTATGGGTTCACTTTGAGACAGCTAGCATTCATCCATTCTATGAGGTCTGTTAAGCAACTGTTTATGCGGCATGCTGGGTCTGTAGTATCTGGAGCAAAGGAAAAGTAGAGTTGTGTGTCATCAGTGTAACAATGATACCTTAGGCCATTTTGGTTAATGATGTCCCTCAGTGGTAGTAAGTAAATTGCGAATAGCATGGGAGACAGGATAGATCCTTGTGGAACTCTGCAGGCCAGTTCTGTTGGTGCTGATGAGCTTGATCCTGATATTACTCTCTGTGATCTACCAGCGAGGAAAGATTTAAACCAGTTAAGGACTGTGCCTCCTAGACCACAGATGTACTGTAAGTGCTCTATTAGAATCCTATGGTCAATGGTGTCAAATGCAGCTGAGAGATCCAGGAGGATTAGAATGGAGTAATCACCTTTGTCTCTTGCCATGAGGAGATCATTTAGCACTCGTACAATGCTAAGTATCTATTGCTAAGATAAAAGGTTTATCCACATGATGTGCACATTAAATATATCTCCCAGATGTCAATCATTTGAGACTGATGATCTTGTTTATATAATTCTCTAACACTCTATTCATATAAAGACTCTTTATTCTGTAAATTTAATTATTTCCTCCCCTATGTAAAACAAACATACAACTCCTAACACTGGCATATTAATAAACAACACTGGGGGTGCTTTGGTGGTGAATGGTTGTGTAAACTGGTCAGTATGAGGACAGAGTTGTATATTCCTGTGTGGTGTTTGGATTCTATCACATTGATATGAGAGAAACTGAGGTGCACATATATAGAGGAACAAAGGACAGCAAGAGAGCACTTCCAATATGGAGATTTTGTAACTGGGATTGTTGCCCTCTTTAGGATAATTGTAAAGAGGTTTGTACACTGTGTATATAAAGTTTTTTTTCCCACTTTCTAAGCATGTGAAAGGTTTCTTCCCTTGTGACTCCTTTCATGAGTTTTCAGATTACTTATTTGTGTAAAACTTTTTCCACCCTCTGTACATGTGACAGGCTTTTCTCCTGTGTGACTCCTTTCATGAGTTGTCAGATTACTCATATATGTAAAATATATGGTGTTTGGATTCTATCCCATTGATATGAGAGAAATTGAGGTGCACATATATAGAGGAACAAAGGACAGGAGGAGAGCACTTCCAATCTGAGGCTTTAATAACTGGGATTAGAAAGTATTATTTACAATAGGATCCTTTTTGATGCTTCTATTTAGAGAGTTTGTCCTCTTTAGGATAATTGTAAAGAGGTTGTACACTGTGTATATAAAGTTTATTTGTGTGTAAATATTTGGCGTTTTGCGATACCTGACTTTAATAAAAAAAAACTTTTTTCCACTTTCTAAACATGTGAAAGGTTTCTTCCCTTGTGACTCCTTTCATGAGTTTTCAGACAATCCATTCGTGTAAAACATTTTCCACACTCTGTACATGTGAACGGCTTTTCCCCTGTGTGAATCATTTCATGACTTTTCAGATGATCTATTCGTGTAAAACATTTTCCACACTCTGTACATGTGAAAGGCTTTTCCCCTGTGTGAATCCTTTCATGAGTTTTCAGATTACTCTTTAGTGTAAAACATTTTCCACACTCTGCACATGTGACAGGCTTTTCTCCTGTGTGAATCCTTTCATGAGCTTTCAGATTACTCTTTGCTGTAAAACTTTTTTCACACTCTGTACATGTGAAAGGCTTTTCTCCCGTGTGACTCCTTTCATGTTTTCTCAGACTACCTATTTGTGTAAAACTTTTTTCACACTCTGTACATGTGAAAGGCTTTTCTCCTGTGTGACTCATTGTATGAGTTTTCAGATGACTCTTTAGTGTAAAACTTTTTCCACACTCTGTACATGTGAACGGCTTTTCTCCTGTGTGAAACTTTTTATGAGTTTTCAGATTATTAATTTGTGTAAAACATTTACCGCACTCAGTACATGTGTGTGGTTTTTCACCTGTGTGAATTTTGTGGTGTTCTAGTAGATTAGACTTCCATCTAAAGCTTTTCTCACATCCTGTAGATTTAAAAGGTTGCTCCTTCATATGAATCATTTTGTTAAACTGTAGACTTTTCCTTTCTTTAATATGTTTTGAAAACTCTGTATATGTGTGTGGTTTATCTTCTGGGATAATAATTTCACTAGATAAGGCATTAATGTTGTCCTCTTGTTTGATGACTAAATTACTCTCTGTACATAATGATTGCTGCCCAGTTCCTTCCAATTCATCATCTTCTTTAAATATCTGCTGTGATTTCCTCAATGTTTGTGAATAGTCATTGGTGTCTAAGACTTTTGGAGTATGCGGTATCATTCTGATGCTTCCTGTAGTGAAGGATGAATATGAACTATTGATGTGTTTGTCTACATAAAAATAAATGGAATAAAGAAAAATAAGAATGTTTATTCATTTTAATATAATCCATCTCAATAAAAAACTTTTTTATACTAAAAAATGTCTTTCGTTTTTTATTTTTAAATTTATTTACCTGTAAATCACAAATTAAAAAAGCATGAGACAGAATGTAAACATTACTACATCACAGTAAAATTACTGATGAAAACAAGTTATAGGGCCGCATCTTAGCAGCTAGACCATTTTAGGTTCAGCACCATGGATAGCACTTGCTTATTGGAGGCTTACATTTATCCACCAATAAGCAAGCATAACCTAGGTTCTCAAAAAAAATGGGCCATCTCCTATGCATAACATTCCTGCTTTTTAAATAAAGATAGCAAGAGAACAAAGAAAAATTGATAATAGGAGTAAATTAGAAAGTTTTTTTAAAATTGCATGCTCTATCTGAATCATGAAAGAAAAAAAGAAAATTTATGCTTACCTGATAAATGTATTTCTTTTTTGACACGATGAGTCCACGGATCATCTTAATTACTAAAGGGATATTCACCTCCTGGTCAGCAGGAGGCGGCAAAAAGCACCACAGCAGAGCTGTTAAATAGCTCCTCCCCTCCCTCCCACTCCAGTCATTTGACCAAAGTTAAGGAAAGGAAAAGCCAAGGTACAGAGGTGTCTGAAGTTTATAATAACCAACAACCTGTCTTACAAGAACAGGGCGGGCCGTGGACTCATTGTGTCAAAAAAGAAATACATTTATCAGGTAAGCATAAATTTTCTTTTTTAAGACACAATGAGTCCACGGATCATCTTAATTACTAATGGGATCCAATACCCAAGTTAGAGTACACAGATGATATAGGAGGGACAAGACAGGGCACCTAAACGGAAGGGACCACTGCTTGAAAAACCTTTCTCCCAAAAAATGGCCTTAGTCGAGGCAAACGTGTCAAATTTGTAGAATTTTTAAAAAGTGTGCAGAGAGGACCAAGTTGCAGCCTTGCTAATCTGTTCCACAGAAGCCCCATTTTTGAATGCCCATGAGGAAGCCACAGCCCTCGTGGAATGAGCCGTAACCTTCTCGGGAGGCTGCTGTCCAGCAGTCACATATGCAAAACGTATGATACTCTTCAGCCAAAAAGAAAGAGAAGCAGCCGCAGCTTTCTGTCCCTTAGGTTTTCCTGAGAAAATCACAAACAAAGAAGAAGACTGACGAAAGTCCTTAGTCACCTGCAGGTAAAACTTTAAAGCACGGACCACATCCAAATTGTGCAGAAGTCGTTTCTTCTGAGAAGAAGGATTAGGACACAGAGAAGGAACAACAATCTCCTGATTAATGTTCCGATCAGAAACAACCTTAGGAAGAATTTCTAATTTTGTACGTAAAACCACCTTGTCTGAATGGAAAATAAGGTAAGGAGACTCATACTGCAATGCCGAGAGCTCTGATACTCTTCGAGCAGAAGAAATAGCAACAAGAAATAAAACTTTCCAAGATAACAACTCAATATCTAAGGAATGCATAGGCTCAAACATAGCCCCTTGTAAAACTTTGAGAACTAAATTAAGACTCTTGAGGAGGAGTAACTGGTTTGAACACAGGCCTGATCCTGACCAAGGCCTGACAAAATGATTGTATATCTGGGATATCCGCCAGACGTTTGTGTAACAAAATAGATAAGGCCGAGATTTGACCCTTTAGGGAACTCGTCGATAAACCCTTCTCCAAACCCTCTTGGAGAAAAGACAAAATTCTAGGAATCCTAACTCCTCTACTCCATGAGTAGCCCTTGGATTCACACCAATAGAGATATTTAAGCCAAATCTTATGTTAAATCCTTTTAGTTACAGGCTTACGAGCCTGAATCATGGTCTCTATGACCAAATCAGAAAACCCTCGCTTGGATAAAATTAAGCGTTCAATCTCCAGGCAGTCCGCTTCAGAGAAACTAGATTTGGGTGAAGGAAGGGCCCTTGAATGAGAAGGTCCTTCCTCAGCAGAAGTCTGCGGCAGAGATGTCATCCCCACCAGATCTGCATACCAAATCCTGCGAGGCCAGGCCATTGCTATGAGGATCACCGAGGCCCTCTCCTGTTTGATTCGAGCAATTACCCGAGGAAGAAGAGCAAACGGAGGAAATAAGTATGCTAGACTGAAGTTCCAAGGAACCGCCAGAGAATAAATCAGTTCCTCCTGGGGGTCCCTGGACCTCGACCCGTATCTTGGAAGCTTGGCATTCTGTCAAGATGCCATGAGATCCAATTCCGGCTGACCCCACCTGAGAATCAGGTTGGAGAACACTTCTGGATGTAGCTCCCACTCCCCCGGATGAAAGGTCTGCCTGCTCAAGAAATCCGCCTCCCAATTGTCTACCCCTGGGATGTGGATCGCCGACAGGCAACAAGAGTGGGCCTCCACCCACTGGATTATTTTGGTTACCTCTGTCATCGCTAAGGAACTCCTCATTCCTCCTTGATGATTGATGTAAGCCACTGAAGTTATGTTGTCCAACTGGAACCTGATAAACTTGACCGTGGCTAACTGAGGCCAGGCCAGGAGAGCATTGTAAATCGCTCTCAGTTCCAGAATGTTTATAGGAAGAATAGACTCTGACTGAGTCCAAACTCCCTGAGCCTTTAGGGAGCCCCATACTGCTCCCCACCCCAGAAGGCTGGCGTCTGTTGTTACAATCACTCAAGATGGTCTGCAAAAGCAGGTTCCCTGGGAAAGATGATCCAGAGACAACCACCATTAAGAGAATTCCTTGTCTCCTGGTCCAGAGTTATTCGAGGAGACAAGTCCGCATAGTCTCCGTTCCATTGACTGAGCATGCTTAACTGCAGAGGTCTGAGGTGGAACCGAGCAAATGGGATGATGTCCATTGCCGCTACCATCAGCCCGATTACCTCCATACACTGAGCCACTGACGGCCGGGAAGTAGACTGAAGGACTAGGCAAGTATCGATAATCTTTGATTTCCTGACCTCTGTCAGAAAAATCTTCATAGACAGGGAGTCTATTATAGTTCCCAATAAGGTGACCCTTGTGTCTGGAACTAGGGAACTCTTTTCCAAATTTACCTTCCACCCGTGAGTTCTCAGGAAATATAACACTATGTCGGTGTGGGATCTTTCTTGCTGAAAAGATCACACCTGGACAAGAATGTCGTCCAAATAAGGTGCCACCCCAATACCACGAGACCGAAGGACAGCCAACAGAGACCCTAGAACCTTTGTGAAAATTCTGGGAGCAGTGACCAGCCTGAAAGGAAGAGCTATGAACTGGAAGTGCTTGTCCTGGAAGGCAAACCTTAGGAACATGTGATGATCCCTGTGAATCGGAACATGAAGGTACGCGTCCTTTAAATCCACAGTTGTCATAAATTGACCCTCCTGGATTAAGAGAAGAATGGAACAAATAGTTTCCATCTTGAAGGACGGAACCCTTAGAAATTTGTTTAGACTCTTGAGGTCTAGAATTGATCTGAAGGTTCCCTCCTTTTTGGGAACCACAAACAGATTGGAATAAAAACCCTGACCCTGTTCCAGCACTGGAACAGGAACAATCACTCCCAGGGCAGAGAGGTCTCTTACGCAATGTAAGAATGCCTCTCTCTTTGTCTGGTTTGCAGATAACCTTGAAAGTAGAACTCTGCCTCTCGGAGGAAAACTTTTGAACTCTAGTTTGTATCCCTGGGGCACAATCTCTTTTGCCCATGGATCCTGAACATCCTGAACCCAAACCCGAGCGAAGAAGGAAAGTCTGTCCCCTACAAGATCCGGTCCCGGATCGGGAGCATGCCCTTCATGCTGTCTTGGATTCAATAGCAGGCTTCTTGGACTGCTTTCCATTAGTCAAAGACTGGTTAGGTCTCCATGCAGGATTAGATTGTTCCTGCTTAAAGAAGGAAGAGGAAGAATTTCCTTTGAAGTTCCGAAAGGAATGAAAATGACTCTGTCTTCCTTTCTGTTTGTTTCTCTTATCTTGAGGAAGAAGATGACCCTTACCTCCTGTGATATCAGAGATAATTTCCGTAAGGCCAGGTCCAAACAAGGTCTTCCCCTTGTAAGGGATAGCCAGAAGCTTAGACTTTGAAGACACATCTGCAGACCAAAGTTTCAACCATAAAGCTCTGCGGGCTAGAATAGAGAAACCTGAAATCTTAGCTCCCAGTTTAATAGTTTGAAGGGAAGCATCCATAATGAAGGCATTGGCAAGCTTCAGAGCCTTTATCCTGTCCTGAATCTCTTCCAAGGGAGTCTCAGTCCTGAGAGACCAAGACAGAGCATCAAACCAATTGGCCGCTGTGCTAGTGACGGTAGCAATGCATGTAGCTGGTTGCCATTGCAGACCCTAGTGAACATAAATCTTCTTAAGTAGACCCTCTAACTTCTTATCCATAGGGTCCTTGAAAGCACAACTATCCTCTATGAAAATAGTAGTTCTCTTGGCTAAGGTAGAAACAACCCCTTCCACGTTAGGAACTGTTTGCCAAACCTCCTTAAAAGAGAGTCAGCCATGGGAAACATCTTCTTGAAAATAGGTGAAGGAGAAAAAGGAATGCCTGGTCTCTCCCATTCCTTAGTAATAATCTTCGAAGCTCTCTTTGGAACTGGAAATACGTCTGAGTAAGAAGGAACCTCAAAGTATCTGTCCAATTTACTAGACTTCTCAGGGATAACCACTACTGTGGAATCACAGTCATCCAAAGTAACCAAAACCTCCCTAAGCAATAGGCGGAGGTGTTCTAGTTTAAATCTAAAAGTTACAACCTCCGAATCCGTCAGAGGCAAAGCACTTTCTGAATCTGAGATTTCCCCCTCAGATACTACAGCAGTACCCTCCTCTTCGTGTCCTTGGGAGGGTACCTCCGAAATTACCACAATGGCGTCAGAACTTACAGAATCTCTGGTTTTCCTCTTACGTTTGCCCTGCAACATTGGAAAGGCAGACAATGCATCAGAAATTCATACAAGGAGTGGAGGTGATAAAGTCACTTCCACGAAAGAATGCGGATATAGCACTCACTGTCTTAACCTCTTTTGTGGCGTCAACTTCCAGAATATAAAACTTAACTTTTATTTATTTAGCTAAAATAATTAGAGAAGGGGGAAAAAAGGGGGAAACATAAACAATTAAAAACCTAAGATAGAGTAGTCCTGTATAGATTCTGTTGTATACAGTAATTATGTAAATAGGCCTTTGGGGTACGATAGCCCAAATAATAGTATTACAGTATAATCTATACAAAAATCGGTGTGGCACACCGGCTCAATGGAATAAAGCTGTATTGCTGTTGTGTAGATTGTTGTAACACTACCCAGTGGGGAATTACTTCAGCTCAGCTGAATTAGAAATTGTGGGTATTCAGCAATAGCAAAGTTATCCCATACAACAAATAATCAGTTTAATGCTGACATAATATTTTTATATATACATATTGCTGTCATCCATATTATGAGGTTATTATTTATTTGAAATGATCAATCACATATAGGATAATCTACACAAAAATTTGCTAGATTTGTGTGGGTTGTCCAGTGTGGGAAACAATACTTATGTTATAGTGTTGGGCTTTTTCTATTCTCTAAGATACCAGAGATAATATAACTGCCAGTTTTAAGGTTCAGTTATTCATTATTGTATCAGTGTAAATCATTTGATACCGACAGAGTTATTACTGCTGTTGTCTATCCATTCACTCACTTTATTATTTACTTATTGTGGGGTTAATGTCAAGTAAATTTGTTTATTTGCATTATAATGTCCTAATACCACTGATGTAATCACATTTGACCCTCTGGTCTGAAATGGTTTTGTGTTGAGAATAAGCTGGAATTTAGTGTTATCAAGCTATTATAGTTTCAGGCTTAAATGTAGCCTCTTGAATCTATATTCTTAATTTGTTTCCTAATAGCTGAGTATGCATTGAGGAAGTACTAAGTATTTCATATCGTCACATCAGTATAGTGGTTTGGTATTAGATATAACTGCACAAGGTAACTTTATTTATGTGCAGCCTTTGATAAAGCCCTAAACGGGCGAAACGCGTTAGGTGTAGATACAGAGCACTGTTTAGCTCTTTTTTAAAATTAAGAGAAAGTAGTCTGTTACGTTGTACTGTGGCTCACCGGCATCAATAGGGTGTCAGCGTGGTACACCATTTAGGATACAATACTTAGAGGGTCATTCACTGACTAATATCGCTTACAACACAAGCTCAAATTCATGACAACTTTATAGCGTAATCAGTAATATGTTATAGGTTGAAAGATAAAATACGGCTATATCTAATATGGGGCATGTATGCGAGTAACTGGGCTAATCTAGGGTACCAGTAAAACCTAAAGTATATGAAATTACTGTAAAAATCAGGCAAAGAATAGAGAGATAGATTCACAAACAGTAGTCTAACAAAAGATACTGCCTTCCGGCAGCGCAATACTATTTTGAGAACAATAAAACAGCATTCATAATAGTACCTAACTATATTACAGAAGTGAGCTAAAGTGTACATATTAACAGGGCACTGAGTCACAAGTAGCGATTTTCTGGCAGGTACACTGTTGCTGCCTAAAAAACTAAATTTAACTACATTACGCTTTACTTCTGTAACCAAACTATATATTTGAACACTGACTGTGATCTTATTAAAGGGATATTACCTATGACCATTGAACTATAACTCAGTGAATTCTAACTCACTATAACATCCACTGTAGGTGCTGTACAATACTGCAAGCAGTACCGTTAATGCTCAATGAACTTTAGGAACTACAACTAGTGCAATAAACTGTACCCAAATATTAAACACTTTGTAGTGGTATTACCGCACCAAAATATGCTGGTCTAATTACGCCGACAACCAGTGATAGTATATAACACTTTAGTGGGGCTTGCATATGAACAGCACAGTAACACGATTTCTGCTGCACATAAATAAAGTTACCTTGTGCAGTTATATCTAATACCAAACCACTATACTGATGTGACGATATGAAATACTTAGTACTTCCTCAATGCATACTCAGCTATTAGGAAACAAATTAAGAATATAGATTCAAGAGGCTACATTTAAGCCTGAAACTATAATAGCTTGATAACACTAAATTCCAGCTTATTCTCAACACAAAACCATTTCAGACCAGAGGGTCAAATGTGATTACATAAGTGGTATTAGGACATTATAATGCAAATAAACAAATTTACTTGACATTAACCCCACGATAAGTAAATAATAAAGTGAGTGAATGGATAGACAACAGCAGTAATAACTCTGTCGGTATCAAATGATTTACACTGATACAATAATGAATAACTGAACCTTAAAACTGGCAGTTATATTATCTCTGGTATCTTAGAGAATAGAAAAAGCCCAACACTATAACATAAGTATTGTTTCCCACACTGGACAACCCACACAAATCTAGCAAATTTTTGTGTAGATTATCCTATATGTGATTGATCATTTCAAATAAATAATAACCTCATAATATGGATGACAGCAATATGTATATATAAAAATATTATGTCAGCATTAAACTGATTATTTGTTGTATGGGATAACTTTGCTATTGCTGAATACCCACAATTTCTAATTCAGCTGAGCTGAAGTAATTCCCCACTGGGTAGTGTTACAACAATCTACACAACAGCAATACAGCTGTATTCCATTGAGCCGGTGTGCCACACCGATTTTTGTATAGATTATACTGTAATACTATTATTTGGGCTATCGTACCCCAAAGGCCTATTTACATAATTACTGTATACAACAGAATCTATACAGGACTACTCTATCTTAGGTTTTTAATTGTTTATGTTTCCCCCTTTTTTCCCCCTTCTCTAATTATTTTAGCTAAATAAATAAAAGTTAAGTTTTATATTCTGGAAGTTGACGCCACAAAAGAGGTTAAGACAGTGAGTGCTATATCCGCATTCTTTCGTCGAAGTGACTTTATCACCTCCACTCCTTGTATGAATGCTATTTTTGTGCGGTAGCACCCCTCCCTTAAACAGCACAGAATGATTTCACAATAAGTAATTATTATTGACCACTATAGATATATTGGGGAGCGTGTCTAAGTGTAGTGCCATTGCTCAAACTTGTTTCTAATGCATCAGAAATTGTAGAAGACATGAGAGAAGCTATGTCTTTTAAAGTAACTCCAGCGGGCACTAGAGCAGAAGTGCAGGGCACTGCTTATGCGGGCGGTAAACTTTGGGACGCTTGGGGAGAAAGCTGCGGCATAACTTGACCCTCGTCATTAGACCCTTGGGCAGCATCCGTTTTTTTAAAATGTTTGCTCAGAAAAAATCTTTTCCCTATAATTTAAAGTCCTCTCAATACACGTGGGACAGAAAGGGATTGGTGGTTCCACATTAGCTTCAAAACACAAGGAGCAAGAAATATTTTGTAAGGCCCCTTGGTCCATACTTATTCACAATTGACTTTTTTATATGATAAAAATTTTAAACCCAAAAGACGTTACTGTCTCTTTAATTTCAAAGTGACCACTTTTTTACTTTAAGGCCTGTAAAGTTAATTTTGCTACCAAAATATGCCAAAAGAAGAAAAAACACCTCTGAACCCCAGCAACCGTGCTGAGGTGCTCCTACCTGACCGAAAAACGGGTGCCTGTGTATCCGCTCAGCGCTACAGTAGCCAATTCTCATCCATTGCATTGCAGTATTAACCTCAATCTGGAGCGCTACAGTACAGATTTTCCAACCGGTGCTAGAAACGCATGCTCTACACGGACCATGCGTTTCAAAGCAACACCTCAGAAAATGTGATCTGAGTAACTTCCTGCCCGATGCGCAAGTGAATTGGCACGAACTCGGAAGCTCCACCCATCGTGGGCATATCACATCAGTAGGAAAAACTCAGTTCCATTTTAGCACATAAATACATGATTTCTGAGCAAAGGATTCTTGAATAAAGTGAAAACCACCAGAGCAATGGTCCCCAGCCCCAGTGCCTGCACATAAATGCTGTCCCAATACCTCTCCAGACTAGGAGAGTCCGTTGTGTCCCAATATAAGTGCCTTCCTATTGCACTTAATAACAATAATGGTGTGCTTACTACTTTCTGGTTCCCCCCAGAAAATATATATATATATATATATATATATATGTAGCACTTACCTTAACTTCTGCCTGACAGCTAGGCAGCTCACAGGCTTAAGAGGTCCTCTCCCTCCCATTGACCTGTGGAAAAAAGGCATGCTGAGTAATATTTTCCTCAGACTAAGGCATACAGGGCAGCAAAAATACATGGGAGGCGCAGTGAGAATTATGTCCCACAAGTTCCCATTGCTCTAAAGCCACCAAAGCTCTACCGAAGAGACTGATATGGACTACAGCTACACCCTAGGATAAAGCAGCACAATCTTGCACTACTTTAAAAATAATAAACTCTTGATTGAAGAATCTATTCTAACACCTCACTTTACTACCTCCTATCACTAATGTAGGCAAAGAGAATGACGGGAGAGGGAGGGAGGGGAGGAGCTATTTAACAGCTCTGCTGTGGTGCTCTTTGCCGCCTCCTGCTGACCAGGAGCTGAATATCCCATTAGTAATTAAGATGATCTGTGGACTCATCGTGTCTTAAAAAAGAAATTTGGGTTTAGTGTCCCTTTAACCAGTTGGGTAAGAACATGTCGTAATCCTCACAGACTAATAATCAGTGTGAGATGTTTTGAGAGGGTGTGGTTGTTTGATTTATATAAACCGCCAAAAACTTTATTAGTTTAATAATACTCACTGTAAAATTAAGCACACAAATCAGTGGTGGTTCTGGGGTGGGAAACACTGGGGGAGTTGTGGGTGTAAAACACATGGGAACAAGATAGGCATAAGTGTAGTTATTGGTGTTCCATGAGCGAGGTCAGGGCAGGGGAAGGTGGAGTTGCAGTTGTTCTGAGTAATGAACCAGGTCGGGGGGTGAGGTTAGGCAGTTGTTAGACATGATCTGTCTATAAGGACAGAGGGGGGAGTAGTATTTTTTACCCTCCTCCACAGTCCTATAGGAGTTGCTCCTTCTTTATAACTTCACTGACACAAATGTTCTTAAAGATTCAGATATAAATATAATAGATTATATTTGTTTAAAGGGACACTGAACCCAATTTTTTTCATTCGTGATTCAGATAGAGCATGTAATTTTAAGCAACTTTCTAATTTACGCCTATTATCAATTTTTCTTCGTTCTCTTGCTATTTTTTTTTTTTTCCAAATCATTTTTATTAAGAATCCATAATACAGAGAGATCAGCGCAATACACATACAAAATTATGCAATAATAACAATCATTTGGTCAGTGCTGCGGGGGGATACAGGGCCACCCTGTGTTTGGAAGTTTCAATAGTAGAAATCATGTATCCTGGATTCTCATTTTAACCTTTTTTCTTCTTCTTAATAAAAAAAATAAAAATAAACAATATAAATCTAGTAATATCAACCGCCGCTGTGTCTTGGTGCCTATCTCAATACATAAACAGCTCTATTTAAAAAAAAAAAAGGGGGTAATCATAAACTGTACTCCTAAGAAGATCTTCTCTGTGTAAGTAACAAATCCTATATCTCTAATCGCTGTCAAGTGGCATATGTTGAAACTTTATATTTTTAATATTATTTTCCCAAGTCGCTTGCAATTCAATGAATTGCTCTCGTCTATCATGCAGATAAGAACCATACTCTTCTAATTCAATCAAGTCCGTGACCTTGCTACGCCACAGGTGTATGGAGGGAGTCTCTGGTGATCTCCAGTTTTGTGCTATCAGAACCTTCAAACTGTTTATCATAATTTTTAGAAGTGGTTTATAGTGGGGTTGGGGCAGTTTGACTAGCTTGTTTAATAGCCAAATTAGAGGGTCTAGTGGGAGGACAGTGTGAAAAATGAATTCTATCTCACTGATTATGGATTGCCATAGCATGTTCATCTGGGAGCACCACCATCACATGTGACTCAAACCACTACCTACATGGCCACAACGCCAGCAGCGATTGGGTGATTGTGGAAAAAGTTTGTGAATCCTTTTGGGAGTCAAGTACCAACCATGTAATATTTTATAGTTTAGCTCCTTAATGGATGCTGATGTGGAAGCAGATTTGGTGTTATGGAAGATGTTTGTCGCCGTCTGTGGTGTAATGACTATCCCTAGCTCCCTCTCCCACATCTCAATAGAGCGTGGAAGGTTGCCCGGTGGCAACTGGGTGAGGATATTGTAAATATGTGAAAGGCAATGTTTAACTGGTGGTGTGGCAGTATATACTTTCTCAATGTTGGTCAATGACCGTGTCATGTTTATGGATTGTTGATGTGTCGTGATATAATGATGCGTCCGTCTGTATGTATACCAATTTTCAGCCCAGCCATAGCCAGCGTCCAGTAACTGTTCCTGGGATCTTATTTGGTCATTACTAGTGAGGGACATAAGCAGAACTTCCTCGTCCCTGGTCTGTGTTTCCGTATTCCTGACTAAGGATAATAGAGAGAATGATTGATGTCAATGGCCCTGGACAGGAGGACATATATGGGTTAGTCTTATTAGTAGAATCCCAAATTCTTAGTGTTTCTTGGGTAATTGGGTTACTAATTTGTTTACAGAGTAAGTGGAACTTAGGGTTCCAGCAGATAGAAGGAAGGTTATAGCCCACATTTAGGTTCTCTTCTAGAGAGATCCATCTCTTGTGGCCCCTGTGAATCCTCCAGTCCAAAATTCTTTGAAGAAATATGGACCTTCGGTAGGAGTCGATATCCGGGACTCCCAGTCCTCCTTGGGTTATTGGACGTGACATTATGTTTTTGTTTATCCTAGGGGGGCATCTGTTCCAAATGAACGAGCCAAACAGCTGTTGTATCTGTGTAATGTATGTACTAGGTATTTGAATAGGGAGTGTCTGCATAATGTATAACAATCGTGGGAAAATGTTCATTTTAATTGTATTAATCCTCCCTAGCCAGGACAAAGGTTTCCTGGTCCAAGAAGAGAGGTCTCACGTTAGGGCGTTTTTAATGGTGACATAGTTTAATTTGAACAGCATGTCAAAGTTATCTGCTAAATGAATCCCTAGATATTTCAGGGAGTCTTCCATTTGAATGGGCATATTTTTGTAATAGCATCTTCCATTTGAGGGTTAATGGCTACACCTAACATTTCAGACTTACTTTGATTAATTTTAAAATTAGAGAGGTCATGGAATACCGCTAGTTCCTCTAACAAGTGGGGTATTGACTCCACTGGCTCTGTTAGGGAAAAAAGGATGTCATCTGCGAAGAGTGACATCTTGTAATCATCTCCGTTTACTCTTAGGCCCTGGATATTTTTATTTAATCTAATTTTAGTCGCTAGGGTTTCAATGAGGCAAGTAAAAAGCAAGGGGGACAAGGGGCACCCCTGCCTGGTGCCATTTGTGATTTGGAGTGGAGGCGACAGAATTCCGTTGAGAGCAATTTTGGCGTTGGGTTTGTTATATAGCGCGAATATTCTATGTATTGTTTTTCCACTGAGGCCGAAGTCCTGTAACGTCGCCTGTAGAAAAGGCCATCCGACTCTGTCGAAGGCCTTTTCAGCGTCAGTGGAAATCCAAATTGAGGCGGTTTGGGTCGTTTTAGCATGCCATAGCAGGTGTAGGTTGCGCACCGTATTGTCTCTCGCCTCACGGTAAGGTACAAAGCCAACTTGGTCTTGATGTATAAGTTCGGGTAAGATTAAATTTAGTCTATTGGCTATAAGTTTGGCGAAAATCTTAATATCGGAATTCAGAAGAGATATCGGTCTATAGTTTGGGATTGATGTACTAGATATGTTTGGTTTTGGGATTAGCGATATAGTGGCCTGCAGTGCCGAGGGGGGAAAGGGTTTATCCTGGTCTATACTATGAAAATATGCCAAGAGATGTGGTATCAAAAGGTCTTTAAAAGTTATATAGTAGGCATTACTAAACGCATCTGGTCCTGGGGATTTCCCAGCTTTCAGTGACTTAATCGCTAGCTTGATCTCTTCTGCTGAAAAGGGTGTGTCTAATTTGGTACTCTGTTCACTTATTTTGGGTAGGTTTAATTGTATACAGTAGTCCTGAATGGCTACACTCGTTGGTGGAGGTATGTCTGTAGATAAATTGTATAGTGAATTGTAGTAGTTCCTAAAGCTATCCGCTATGTCTTTAGATGTATGCCGATCATTCCCCCTATCATCCCTAATGTGTAAAATATACCTGTTAAGAGTTTTTTTCCGGAGCTGTCTAGCCAGAAGTTTACCTTGTTTGTTAGCCCCCTCGTAATATGTTTTTTTGAGGAAAAGCGCTTTGCGCTTGGCCTCTTTCCCAAGATAACAATTGAGTTGCATTTGCTTATGTTCTAGTCTTTCAAGTAGGGAGTGGTCTTTAGGGAACCTTTTGTGTATGTCTTGAAGTTTAGTTAAGTCTGTGAGTAGGGAAGCCAAGTAATGTTGCTGCTGTTTCAGTTTGGATGCTTTCAAAGCAATCAACTCGCCCCTGAGTACGCATTTATGAGCGTTCCAAATATGTTGCTGACACATATCAGGTGTGTTGTTTGCTTTAAAGTAGTCTTCTATAGACTTTGTTAGTTGGATGTGTATCAGTGGGTCCTTTAGGAGGGATTCATCCAGTCTCCATGTTCTTGAGTAGGGGGCATGGGTAGGGAAATCAAAGGTGCAGCTAATCATGGCGTGGTCTGACCACGTTATGGGATAAATGTCTGAGTTTCGGGCATGCGCTAGACTAGTTACATCTGTCAGCATGTAGTCTATTCTAGAATAGCTTTGATGTGGGTGGGAATAAAAAGTGTAATCTTTTGTAGTTGGGTGGTGGAGTCGCCAGATGTCATGGACGGCTAGGGTAGATAGTTTTAATTAATTTCAAAGTCCTGCTGGGAACCGACGACTTTCCAGTAGAGCAATCCACAGCAGGATCCAAGGCAACATTAAAATCAGCGCCCATAACCAGGGCACCCCTGGGACACTCCAGGAGCCTATTACAAAGCTAATGGAAGAAACCGGAGTCACCCATGCCAGGGGCATAGACATTAGCTAAGGTTATATGTTTATGATTCCACATCCCTGAGATTATTAAATATCTCCCCATTTTATCTTTATTGACCGATGTCACCTGGAATGGGACGTTTTTACCTATCATTATGCAAACTCCATTACGTTTAGAACTATCAGAAGAAAAGTGAGCATTGCCAAATTTCTTAAAGGAGGCACGGGGTTCCCTCCCTATTCTGAAATGGGTCTCCTGTAGCATTACAATATCACAACAGAGCCTTTTATAATCTTTAAAGGCAATGGATCTTTTTTGTGGGATATTAAACCCCTTGACGTTATGAGAGAGTATTTTTAAATTAGACCTATCTTTCAACATTAATGCAGAATGGTAAAAATGAAATTACAGATGTCATGTACAGTTCAGCTTTGTAGATCATGGCAGTTATGAGCAGCAACAACAAATAAAAGGCATGAGGCAGCGATTATTTTTGCTCTTACTTCCGGTAGGCGGGCTTGAAGGGCAGACGCATCTAAGCTGAGCTCCGTGTATGGGAGCAAATATTAGACCCAAAAACTCTAATTTTACTGCCTAACCCCGCACGCAAAGTTATTGTCGGGCTGTGCAAGACTGCGCCGACCAACTTACAGGAGTGTGTGGATCGTAACAGCAGATCTAGCGACCGGGAGCCCAAGAATATAAAAGTGCCGCATCTCAGAGCCGCGCCATCTTAGCTCACACGCCACCTAAGTGCAAAACGGAGCAGCGGCCTGCTGGGTCATAGCCCCTTACATCACAGATAAGGCATTAGAAACAACCTTTGGCGGAGAAGTACTGGAGGAGTGCCGTTACATCGGAAGGTGAGGTGACGGGGCACAGTAAAGGCTATAGCACCGGGGACGGTGAAAGGGAAGATCAGACAGTCCACAGTGCATTAGAACTAGCGCTAACTGTTTCTGGAGACAAGCGGGTTCGGAGTGGAGGGCTGATTAGAGCTATGGGGAGAACCGGCCGGAGGAACTAAACCACTGACCCCAACCATAACATAAGGGGAGATAGAGACGCCCACGTGGCGGAGGCCTAAACGAAAGACGTTGTCCGTGTGGGCCACGCTGTCCTTCTTTTTTTATCTTTAATGCGAATAGGACAAGTCTCCAAAATAAGATAAGAATCCCCCACTTACTGAAGCTTGGGCAGTGTTGATTATTTATATAAACACAGACCTTGGCCCACAAACTTTGAAACTGCCAGAATCACGCAGCTCCCTACTGACTGCGTCACATTCTGCCTAAGTGAGGCCTATCACTCTCAGCCATTATAAAGCTCTGAACTGTATTTACAACCATATGAAGGGCAGGAATCTGTGGGCTACAACAGAGACATTATAATCTACTATAACCTGCTCCACAGGCACACCACCTTTTTGCAAAAAAAAAAAAAAAAGAGACTTTGAATCTGTTATTTTGACTAGAACTGTAAGTTAACACGGTCTTAGACCTGACTGGTGACTCTACCCACTGAATTTTCCATTCAACTGGCAAGTTACTATACTGATAGTTGACGTACACAAAAACTGACACCTATGCTACAGCTCCCAGAACTTCAATGAAAGTAAACCAATATTTTCACAAAGTCTCATCCAAGACATCTGCAGACATGACACACAGGGCAAAGAATGCTGAAAACAAAAAACAACACAAAATTGCAGCGGAAATACACACAGAAGAACCAGCTTTAATAAGCCAAGAGTCCCCGGCTAGATTAGACCACAATGCTTTATTACAGGAATTGAAATCCTTCTTTCTCCCTAAAATGGACTCACTACAGACGGGAGTAGACACCCTTACATGTGAGGTGCGTCAATTCGCTGCTAGAATAAACGCGGCTGAAACTCGCATCTCAGACGTGGAGGATAGACAACTTACAGCTGACACAACTATTAAACAACTAGTGAAGAAAACACAAATTCTCCAAGACCGAGTAGATGACCTAGAAAATAGGAGCCGGCGCAACAACCTCCGGATAGTGGGAGTCCCAGAGTCCATCAAGGGCAAGGACCTGCTAGAATTTGTGGCGCTGACCTTTCCTAAGCTTTTGGGACTACACCCTGATATCTTACCAATAGATGTGGAGAGGGCACACAGGATTGGCCCAGAAAGAGGTTTAGAACAGACACAGAACAGGCCAAGGCAGGTCATATTAAAATGCCTAAATTTTCAAGAGAAACTTAAAATCTTAAGAGCCTATCGAGCCCGCAAAGAGACGCTTTTTGAAAATGCAAAACTACTCCTCTTTCAAGATTACTCTATAGAAGTGACTAAACAAAGAAAAGAGTTTGCACCACTTTGCTCCATGCTGCACGAGCAGGGAAGGCAGGTAGCCTTGCTGTTTCCAGCGAAACTTAGGCTACAGACACCATATGGAACTAAATTTTTTCATTCGCCACAAGCCTTAAAAAGCTTCCTAGCTACAGAACAACACCGTCCAGATTGAAGACGCAAATACAGCCTCTCCAGGTTCTTTCGATTCTGAGGATGGATGTCCTCTTGGATAACCCCACTGGGACTTTGAATGTTTAAGCAAAACTTTGTGTTCTACAATAATAGAAAAAATGGTGGCTTAAAAGCCACGAAGGTGGACTGGTATGGAGGGGGGTTGCTCCAACTCCCCAGGGTAATGTTGTACCACTTTACGATGTTTTATGTTTACTGGCTATTGCTGTTTTTATGTTTAAATAGTTATAAAGGTTTTAAAAAATGTTCTTTACTATTACATCTGCTAGACCTTACAAAAGATGTGAAGATAAAAATGAAACATATAGTTAGGTTGAGACTGTTCCAATTGTTGATGTTTAGGTTAAAAAGAACTGAACTATGCTTATTAACGGTGTTTATCTATATCCTCATACTACACCATACACACATAGGCAGACTTAGTGAGAGGGGGATGGTAACAACCCAAACCACAACTCAATTTATCAAAGGGTATAACAAGCGGCACCATGTAGAGTGGAGAGGGAAACCTCAATATTTGATAGTAAAGGGAGGCCCCTCTCTCCAGAGTCCGGAGAGCCACAAGTATACTTGTATCGCTTACCAGCGACGGCTCAGGGCAATTAGATCATTGCACACACCTTGCACAAAAGATATGGTTAAATTGCCATCAGACTTAGGTGTTGGGGAGGGGGGGGGGGACACGGGCATAGGCACAAACATGAATCAGAGCTTGAACGAGATCCAGAGAACGTGCACAATGGACCAAATAGTTCTCCAAAGTTAGGATTAGACATAGTTCAAGACAGGCTAGGTCTGGGATAACACTATACTGTAAAATGTATTGCATAATATTTGAATTGTCATGCTGCCTTGTGCTTTCTCCCGCACCACGGACCTTTAAACTCTGTTCTTGTGCTGTTTCTGCCCCTCTGTCTCTTTACCACCTCACTTCTCCACCCCCCCTTTTTTTTTTTTTTCCCTTTCGCTCATACTAACTAACCCTAACTTATAAAGATGTCATTTAGAGTTACAACTTGGAATGTAGGGGGTCTCAACACACCTATCAAACGTAAAGCAATACTTAACCATCTTAAAAAACTAGGTACTGACATTGCGATGCTACAGGAGACGCACCTTACCGACACAGAACACCAAAAATTACGCAGAGAATGAGTGAACCAAGTTGTCTTTCTATCGCACACCAGGGCTAGCAGAGGGTTGGCAATACTGTTTGGGAAAAAACTGACGGTAAATATAAAAAACACATATCTAGACCATAACCTCAGATACATGGTAGTGGAAGCGATGGTGGACTCAGTAGACTATGTTTTCTGCAACATATATGCACCTAACCATAGGGATCCCAAATTTTGGGAGGACCTGATAAAACACTTAGCACCTCACTGGGGATCCAGATTGATAATTGGGGGGGACTTCAACATCTCCCCGACTCATACACTCGATAGACAATGGCTAGAGCCTCTGGAAATTAGAGACCCCAAAGCAAACTATAAGGCGAAATATGAAACGAAAATATTTAAAATGTTTGATACAGATATCGGCACCAGTGACATCTGGAGACTGCGCAATCCAGAAGGCAAGGAATTCACATGCTTATCAAAAGCCAAACACACACTATCTAGGATAGACATTTTCCTAATAGATAACAAACTGATCGACCGTGCACTGGACTGCAAAATCCACAACATATTGATATCAGACCACGCACCAGTAACACTGACGTTGAGAACTAGTGGACAATACACCAATAGAAACACACTCCGCTTCCCCACCTACTTGATGAAATCGGAATCATTCATCAAGTTCCTGCAGCATTCATGGACAGACTATGCAACGGACAACGCTATCCACACAGACAATATTACACTTTATTGGGAGGCAGCTAAAACAGTGTTAGCAGGTAACATTATCTCATATGCAGCTAAGGTGAAACATAGGACACAACTCAGACATAGAACTTTACAGAAACAGCTGGCACAGGCCTACCACCTTTATCTTTAGAATAATTCAAAAACCACATACAAGAGTTACATATCAGCAAAGGCTGAGCTAGATACATTCACAAAGCAACAGGCGGCATCGGGCTTATTAAAAACGGCGGGCAGACTTTATAGATTCGGAAGCCGAGCGGGAAAGTTGCTGGCTACACTAACCAAGGCACAGACGGCAAGAGTTGGTGTGGCCGCCCTGCGCTGGAAAGGCAGGTCATACACCACCTCGCAAGACATAGTGAGATGTTTTGAACAATACTATGCGCTCCTG
The DNA here is from genome assembly GCF_027579735.1 of Bombina bombina. NCBI lineage: Eukaryota > Metazoa > Chordata > Amphibia > Anura > Bombinatoridae > Bombina > Bombina bombina. Next base: position 25,557,202 of record NC_069503.1, on the reverse strand, counting down.
TACACGAAGCAGGCTCCAGCCCCTAGAGAATTGATGACTCAATTCTGGGACTCGGTTAACCTCCCGAAAATTTCCTCAGATCAATTAGATAATCTGAACGCCCCGATTACCCATGAAGAGCTATCTAACACTCTGAAAAGCTTGCCCCTGGGCAAGACACCCGGCCCAGATGGCCTACCATCAGAATTCTATAGGGCTTTACAGCCACAACTGACTGCCACCCTCACTAAACTGTTCAATTCCCTTTTGCAGACGGACATGCGTCCTTCTAGAGAATTCATGGCGGCGAATATTACACTCATACCCAAACCAGGCAAGGATCTTTCCTTGCCGGAATCTTATAGACCCATTTCTCTCTTGAATGTGGACTATAAGCTGTTCACAAAACTACTGGCAAATAGACTCAAGACCATACTACCGGATCTGATCCACCCAGACCAGACTGGTTTTATATTCAAACGAACGTCAGTGGTAAACCTCCGCAGGGTACTGCAGGTGGTGGACCACTACTGGAGACAGGGGAAAGAAAGCCAGACAAAATCCGGCCCGGAGGCCTTCCTGCTGTCCTTGGACGCAGAGAAGGCCTTCGACAGGGTGGAATGGCCCCATCTGATGGAGTCGCTGCACAGATTTGGATTCGAGGGTCATTTTTTAGGCATACTGGGCAAAATCTATGACTCACCAGTGGCAAGGGTCCTATCCAATGGCCTATTCTCAGAGGACTTCCGTCTCCAGAGGGGCACCAGACAAGGATGCCCCCTCTCCCCACTATTGTTCAATCTAGCCTTGGAGCCTCTGGCCTCGAAACTCAGGGGAGTGTTCCCCGGCATTAACATTAAGGGTGTCCCTCTTCACCTAGCACTATATGCGGACGACATGTTGTTGTTTGTGGATTCCCCAAAAACGCACATCCCAGTCATACTTCAGACGATAGAGGAGTTTGGCTCCTTGTCGGGGTACAAAATAAATACATCCAAATCGGAAGTGCTGTGGCTCAGGAAGCATCAGCACACCGCTCATGACTTCCCATTTGTAGAAACAACGGAAAGTCTTCTTTACCTGGGCATACATCTGCATAGGGACCCGGGAAAAATTTATAAACTAAACATATTCAACAAATGTGTGCAATTATCCTCCCAGCTGTCAAATTGGCTCGACCTCCCCTTGGGATTATCGGGTAGAGTTCACTTGATTAAGATGACGATACTACCTAAAATATTATACCCAATGCATATGCTACCATTTCTCCTGACTAATGCAGATACGCGCCTCTTATCTAGGGCAATATCACGGTTCATCTGGAAAAAAGGGAAACCGCGGATAGCGATGGAAAAATTACAACTCCCTTATTCCGCAGGGGGACTAGCCCTTCCGAATCTAAAGCTATATAATTGGGCAGCGTTGGCTAGGATGGTAATAGACTGGCAATTAGGTACAGCCCACTTTGGGGATGATAAACTTGAGAGGGCGATAGTAGCCCCCATCTCACTGGCATATCTGCCCTATGGGAACGGTAGAACCCTCCCCACTGAAATCCTCAATAATGTGACATACAGAGACCCACTAAAAGCCTGGCACAAAATTCACAAATATTTAAAAACTGACTCCCCCTCGCCCAGGTTTATCCCGGTTTTGGGAAACCCAGACTTCCCGGCTGGCATGGACCAGGAACCCTTCCGAATGTGGGAGAGAATGGGACTAAAGGTACTGGGAGACACACTGGATTCACTGTTACACACAGTCAGATTGTTCCAGGATCTCAAGACCAGATTCCATATTCCAAATGGACACTTCTATGCCTATTTGCAGCTGAGACACTATGTGGGATCACTGCAGTCTTCCAATGAAAGGTTTTGGGAAGCCTCGCCTTTTGCAATAGCACAAACCCTGTTCCGTGCGGGGTCATTCTCGCTATCCCACATTTACAAATGCCTGATACAGCAAAACGAATCTATGATCCTAACAAAATTGTTGTTAAGACATGTCTCCGCCTTTTCGGTGGAACCCACAATACAAGATGTTAAAGAAAGCCTGGAAAAAAACAGACAGGCAACACTAGCGGTACCACAAAGGGAAACACAAATTAGAGTTTTACACATGGATTACATCACACCACATAGACTATCTAAGTGGGACAAAGAAATCCCAGACCATTGTATTAAATGCAGACTGCCAGCCCCATCTTTTCATCATTATTTTTACACTTGCCCGAAAGTCAGGAAGTTCTGGGGGCAATGTCAATACTGGCTGAAACTCACACTTAAAGTAGAAATTGAATTCACGGAGACAGAAATTTTCCTGTTTAAATGGGACGATACACATAAAAAGCTACATAAATTCCTCACCTTATACACAATTCTTGCCAGACAGTGCATTCTTAAAAGATGGATTGTTAGACAAGCACCGACAATGGCACAATTGAAACATTTGCTACTCAAACAACTTTTCGTGGAGCAATATGACGCCAGACTTGACACAAAAAGCAGACTGCGCCCCTTTCTTAAAAAATGGAAATTATATATAGCCACATTGGACTCATCTATACAGAATCAGATATTTAAACCATTTGCACACCTAGAAACAATGCTGCTAACTAACATGGAGGAGGGGAGGCATTCCATAGTGGGGACGGAACAAGAGGGAGATTTCTCGGAAGTAATGCTGTTTTGAGCTGACACTAACAATGTACCAACAGGACAATGGTCCATTTACATAATGTTTTTTGTTTTTTTTTCTTCTATTCCACTCTTCTCCCTTCTTCCCCTTCCTTGTGTGTGTCTTCCCTTCCCCCCCTCCCCCCTCTCCCACCTCCCCTGCGCTGAGTTTGTAACCAAGAACAGAAACACCAAAGAAACCACTGTTAAAAATCTAGGATTACAATGTAAATAGTTGTTAGAAATTATTTGTTTATGTTTGCTTTGAGTATTGGAAAAGTTTATGAAGGAACAAGGCATATATCCAGCAGCACATACTAGAGAGATGGACTTTACTCTCAATACATGCTATTCCAAGCAACGTTATCTTCTCCTGAAACATGATATAAGTAATGATAATTCAAATGTGTTGTACTCTGTAAGAAGAAACTGCATGAGATTATTGTGATTGCTTTGTTTCCTTTTAATAAAGAGAATTAAAAAAAAAAAAAAAAGGCATGAGGCAGCACACATACGGCAAGTAGGATCATGGCAACAAAAAATAAACAAAAATTATAAACAAAACTAACAAAAAGTGTATTTCTAGAACTATACACCTTGACTGGGGAGTACCTGTAGTTGCATAATGCTCTTGATGACTATACATAAGTTATTTAGAGGTTTCTGGTAGAGACCTGCAGAAGGAGGGGAAAAGCGGAGGGGGTAAGGGAAGGAAGGAAGATGGGATGAGGAGGACAGTAGGTATGGATAAGACTGGGGTATATCAGACAAATGAAACTCAAACAGTGCCACTCTCTCATATATCTAGTGCTTCATATTAACATCAACTGTTATCATCTTTACATACTTTGCGAAAATTAAACCTAAAGATGTACAGTGTCTGTGATACTGGCTCTGCCAGTCCAAAAAGAGAGTAGAAAACCTGGAAACAAAACATAACAGAAGTACAACAACAACAGTGTATCAACAATATCAGCTGCTATTCGCCAGCTTTCTATTTCTTACCCAGTACCAAGGATCTGGAACAGTCCAAGAAAAATAAGGCTAGGGGTGCCACCCCAGCATGAACAAAGTATCACAGTGGCCGAGGGTCCACATCCAGACCAAGATGGTCAAATAAGGTGTGCATTAGGGATCCTGCGGGCGTGAAGGGCCCAAGGAAGGAGCGTCTGTTTTCCTTCTTTTGGGGTGAACCCTGTTCCACTGAAGTCGTTGCTCCCTGGGGGGGTCTTGCGTGGTATCCGGGTGCCTTGCTGGTGTCTCCAAAATGTTGTCAGCTGGGGGCTCAATGGTAATGTTCAACTTCTTTGTCACGATATCCAGGTCCTGGAAAGTCTTGTATATAATCTGTGAGCCGTTATGGTTGATAATCAGGCTGAAGGGATAGCCCCAACGATATCTGATGTCGTGTTCTTGTAGGGCTTTAGTGAGGAATCTAACCTCCTTCCTCCTCTGTATGGTCTGTGGGCAAAGGTCTTGGAATATTTGTAGGGTATGATCTTTAAATGATATGGATCTTCTTGTTCTCGCCACTTGCCAAATTTCTTCTTTAGTTGTGAATCTTAGGAACCTCATAATCACATCTCTGGGTGGGGCTGGAGGTTTGGAAGGTGGTCTGAGTGCTCTATGAATCCTTTCAATGTCGTCTTGTTGCAAGGGGGTTGATCTGGGGCGCAGGGATTGGAATAGCTCTCTGACGTATGATTTTAACTGCTCTTGGGATACCTCCTCAGGGATACCCCTAATCCTGAGGTTGTTCCTTCTCCCTCGGTTGTCTAGATCTTCTTGCAGAGACTGTACCATGGAGTCCTGTATGGATAGCTGTTGTGAATTTGTGCTAACTATAGAATTAAGCATCTCCTGCCCCTCCTCTATGTAGTCAATTCTGGAGTTCATGTCATTTAAGTCCTTCTTTAGCTCCCTCATCTCCCCTTTTATGAAGGATTTTAGCGATTCAAAATCTGATTTGGAGGGGAGATCCGCTATTTGTGACGGCAGGGCCAATAAGGACTTGCATTGTGAGGGTGAATATTCTATTTGCATCTCAGGGTGAGACTGCTCTTGTGATTGGGAAGTCTCTGTGGAGTTAGGATCTGAGGGATGGAAAAAAGTGGTCACAGATGGTGTGGACGTTGTTAATTTGGCGGCCTTATCTGGCTTAGGGCCTTTACGTTGTGACATTTTGTAAGCCTCCTGAGGGTGCAGGATAGGGCCTCTTAGAATCCTTCCTCTCTCCACCAACACGGTTGCGTAGGTATTAAGTGTAAGGATCTTGTTCTGTGCAGTAAAATATTCAGCCTTTTTATGTATTAAATTTTAAGTAGCCTTATATTGTGCCGTGTGGTGCCCTCTGTGCATCAGGCCTCCTCAAAGCAGTGACGTGCATTCATAGGAGGCAGGGGAGGCAGCGCCTCCCCTGGCCAATGTGGGTAATACACTATTTTTTATTAATAATAATAAAATAAAAAAATGTTCCATTTTTTTTTTTTAAATGTTTTTTTGGTTCCTCACTGACCCCCCCCTACCCCCCCCACCCCCGCCTGTGTTGTGTTTACTATGTTTTTTTAAAGTCTCTACATTGCAGTAGTACCGCTCACATCACATTCATATTGCGC
>NC_069503.1:25411933-25546933 GCF_027579735.1 Bombina bombina | reverse complement strand
CACATTACATAGCATACACTTATACATACAGATACACACACACACTACATAACATAAATGTATACATACAGATACACACACACTACATAGTATACACTTATACATGCAGATACACACACATTACATAGCATACACTTATACATGCAGATACACACTTATACATACAGATACACACACACACTACATAGCATACATTTATACATACAGTTACACACACACTACATAGCATACACTTATACATACAGATACACACACACACACACACACACTACATAGCATACACTTATACATACAGTTACACACACACACACACACACACACACACTACATAGCATACACTTATACATACAGATACACACACACTACATAGCATACACTTATACATACAGTTACACACACACTACATAGCATACACTTATACATACAGATACACACACACTGCATAGCACACACTTACACATGCAGATACACACACACACTACATAGCATACACTTATACATACAGATACACACACACTACATAGCATACACTTATACATGCAGATACACACACACACTACATAGCATACACTTATACATACAGATACACACACACTACATAGCATACATTTATACATACAGTTACACACACACACTACATAGCATACACTTATACATGCAGATACACACACACTACATAGCATACACTTATACATACAGTTACACACACACTACATAGCATACACTTATACATGCAGATACACACACACTACATAGCATACACTTATACATATAGATACACACACACTACATAGCATACACTTATACATGCAGATACACACACACTACATAGCATACACTTATACATGCAGATACACACACACTACATAGTATACACTTATACATACAGATACACACATACTGCATAGCACACACTTACACATGCAGATACACACACACACTACATAGCATACACTTACACATGCAGATACACACACACACTACATAGCATACACTTACACATGCAGATAAACACACACACACTACATAGCATACACTTATACATACAGATACACACACACTACATAGCATACACTTATACATGCAGATACACACACACTACATAGTATACACTTATACATACAGATACACACACACACTACATAGCTTACATTTATACATGCAGATACACACACACTACATAGCATACACTTATACATACAGATACACAAACACTACATAGCATACACTTATACATACAGATACACACACACTACATAGCATACATTTATACATACAGTTACACACACACACACACACTACATAGCATACACTTATACATACAGATACACACACACTACATAGCATACATTTATACATACAGTTACACACACACACACACACTACATAGCATACACTTATACATGCAGATACACACACACTACATAGCATACACTTATACATGCAGATACACACACACACTACATAGCATACACTTACACATGCAGATACACACACACTACATAGCATACACTTATACATACAGATACACATACACACTACATAGTATACACTTATACATGCAGATACACACACACACTACATAGCATACACTTATATGCAGATACACACACACTACATAGCATACACTTATACATGCAGATACACACACACTACATAGCATACACTTATACATGCAGATACACACACACACTACATAGCATACACTTACACATGCAGATACACACACACTACATAGCATACACTTATACATACAGATACACATACACACACTACATAGCATACACTTATACATACAGATACACACACACACTACATAGCATACACTTATATGCAGATACACACACACACACTACATAGCATACACTTATACATACAGATACACACACACTACATAGCATACACTTATACATACAGATACACACACACTACATAGCATACACTTATACATGCAGATACACACACACTACATAGCATACACTTATATGCAGATACACACACACTACATAGCATACACTTATATGCAGATACACACACACTACATAGCATACACTTATATGCAGATACACACACACTACATAGCATACACTTATATGCAGATACACACACACTACATAGCATACACTTATACATACAGATACACACACACTACATAGCATACACTTATACATGCAGATACACACACATTACATAGCATACACTTATACATACAGATACACACACACTACATAGCATACACTTATACATACAGATACACACACACTACATAGCATACACTTATACATACAGATACACACACACTACATAGCATACACTTATACATGCAGATACACACACACTACATAGCATACACTTATACATACAGATACACACTTATACATGCAGATACACACACACTACATAGTATACATTTATACATACAGTTACACACACACACTACATAGCATACACTTATACATACAGATACACACACACTACATAGCATACACTTATACATACAGATACACACACACTACATAGCATACACTTATACATGCAGATACACACACACTACATAGCATACACTTATACATACAGATACACACTTATACATGCAGATACACACACACTACATAGTATACATTTATACATACAGTTACACACACACACTACATAGCATACATTTATACATACAGTTACACACACACACTACATAGCATACACTTATACATACAGATACACACACACTACATAGCATACATTTATACATACAGTTACACACACACACACACACACTACATAGTATACACTTACACATACAGATACACACACACACTGCATAGTATACACTTATACATACAGATACACACACACTACATAGCATACACTTATACATGCAGATACACACACACTACATAGCATACACTTATACATACAGATACACACTTATACATGCAGATACACACACACTACATAGTATACATTTATACATACAGTTACACACACACACACACACTACATAGCATACATTTATACATACAGTTACACACACACACTACATAGCATACACTTATACATACAGATACACACACACTACATAGCATACACTTATACATACAGATACACACACACACACATTTATACATACAGTTACACACACACACTACATAGCATACACTTATACATACAGATACACACACACTACATAGCATACATTTATACATACAGTTACACACACACACACACACACTACATAGTATACACTTATACATACAGATACACACACACTACATAGCATACACTTATACATACAGTTACACACACACACTTATACATACAGATACACACACACTACATAGCATACATTTATACATACAGTTACACACACACACTACATAGCATACATTTATACATACAGTTACACACACACACTACATAGCATACACTTATACATACAGATACACACACACTACATAGCATACATTTATACATACAGTTACACACACACACTACATAGCATACATTTATACATACAGTTACACACACACACACACACACTACATAGTATACACTTATACATACAGATACACACACACTACATAGCATACATTTATACATACAGTTAGACACACACACACACACTACATAGCATAAATGTATACATGCAGATACACACACACCTTATAGATACAGATAGACACACACACTACATCATCTATGGGTATCTGTAATTCATTGTATGGGGTCCTGGGGTTGGCAAGCACATTAGCTGGCACTCTGCGGCTGCTGTTCGTTACCCTGGTGTTAGCACTGCTCATTGTATAAAACTGAAGGCATGCTAGTATTATCACCAGGGGTTAGACGTCATCACTACCAGGGGTTAGAGGTCACCATTACCTGAGGTCAGAGGGTATACAGCCTTCTTACTGCTGCTTAACCCACACACCATTCCTTTTCCACAGGGAATCTAACAGGTATCTAATAGAATTTAAATGCATGGGGACAGATGGCTAGCAACCTGGGACAGCGGGACAGACCCCTATAATCGGTACTGTCCCACGGAAATCGGGACAGTTGGGGGGTATGGAATATCTATTTTACTCACCTAACACATACGAGTTCATGCTGATAACAGGCTCCAATGTCTGTGCTCAGGAAGAAGGTTCCCTTATTCACTCCAGTTACATCAATACCTGATATCTCTCAGTGCTCTGGCCGTGTCTGTAAAAAGTATATTAAATGGTTTAGACAGATAATAATAAATAATGGTTCTGATTAGCTGTACGTATGGTATAATTAAAGGCACACATAACAATTCATGTGATACAGATCAGCTGTTTAGGTTATTACATATGTGCTATAGATTCAGCACAAGCATTTAGTACAGTTAGCTCTGTGAGTGTTATAATTACATTGCATGTGATACAGATCAGCTGTTTAGGTTATTACATATGTGCTATTGATTCAGCACAAGCATTTAGTACAGTTAGCTCTGTGAGTGTTATAATTACATTGCATGTGATACAGATCAGCTGTTTAGGTTATTACATATGTGCTATTGATTCAGCACAAGCATTTAGTACAGTTAGCTCTGTGGGTGTTATAATTACATTGCATGTGATACAGATCAGCTGATTAGGTTATTACATATGTGCTATTGATTCAGCACAAGCATTTAGTACAGTTAGCTCTGTGGGTGTTATAATTACATTGCATGTGATACAGATCAGTTGTTTAGGTTATTACATATGTGCTATTGATTCAGCACAAGCATTTAGTACAGTTAGCTCTGTGAGTGTTATAATTACATTGCATGTGATACAGATCAGCTGTTTAGGTTATTACATATGTGCTACTGATTCAGCACAAGCATTTAGTACAGTTAGCTCTGTGAGTGTTATAATTACATTGCATGTGATACAGATCAGCTGTTTAGGTTATTACATATGTGCTATTGATTCAGCACAAGCATTTAGTACAGTTAGCTCTGTGAGTGTTATAATTACATTACATGTGATACAGATCAGCTGTTTAGGTTATTACATATGTGCTATAGATTCAGCACAAGCATTTAGTACAGTTAGCTCTGTGGGTGTTATAATTACATTGCATGTGATACAGATCAGCTGTTTAGGTTATTACATATGTGCTATTGATTCAGCACAAGCATTTAGTACAGTTAGCTCTGTGGGTGTTATAATTACATTGCATGTGATACAGATCAGCTGATTAGGTTATTACATATGTGCTATTGATTCAGCACAAGCATTTAGTACAGTTAGCGCTGTGGGTGTTATAATTACATTGCATGTGATACAGATCAGCTGATTAGGTTATTACATATGTGCTATTGATTCAGCACAAGCATTTAGTACAGTTAGCTCTGTGGGTGTTATAATTACATTGCATGTGATACAGATCAGCTGTTTAGGTTATTACATATGTGCTATTGATTCAGCACAAGCATTTAGTACAGTTAGCTCTGTGAGTGTTATAATTACATTGCATGTGATACAGATCAGCTGTTTAGGTTATTACATATGTGCTATTGATTCAGCACAAGCATTTAGTACAGTTAGCTCTGTGAGTGTTATAATTACATTACATGTGATACAGATCAGCTGTTTAGGTTATTACATATGTGCTATAGATTCAGCACAAGCATTTAGTACAGTTAGCTCTGTGGGTGTTATAATTACATTGCATGTGATACAGATCAGCTGGTTAGGTTATTACATATGTGCTATTGATTCAGCACAAGCATTTAGTACAGTTAGCTCTGTGAGTGTTATAATTACATTGCATGTGATACAGATCAGCTGATTAGGTTATTACATATGTGCTATTGATTCAGCACAAGCATTTAGTACAGTTAGCTCTGTGAGTGTTATAATTACATTGCATGTGATACAGATCAGCTGTTTAGGTTATTACATATGTGCTATTGATTCAGCACAAGCATTTAGTACAGTTAGCCCCATGGGTGTTATAATTACATTGCATGTGATACAGATCAGCTGTTTAGGTTATTACATATGTGCTATTGATTCAGCACAAGCATTTAGTACAGTTAGCTCTGTGGGTGTTATAATTACATTGCATGTGATACAGATCAGTTGTTTAGGTTATTACATATGTGCTATTGATTCAGCACAAGCATTTAGTACAGTTAGCTCTGTGGGTGTTATAATTACATTGCATGTGATACAGATCAGTTGTTTAGGTTATTACATATGTGCTATTGATTCAGCACAAGCATTTAGTACAGTTAGCTCTGTGGGTGTTATAATTACATTGCATGTGATACAGATCAGCTGTTTAGGTTATTACATATGTGCTATTGACTCAGCACAAGCATTTAGTACAGTTAGCTCTGTGGGTGTTATAATTACATTGCATGTGATACAGATCAGCTGATTAGGTTATTACATATGTGCTATTGATTCAGCACAAGCATTTAGTACAGTTAGCTCTGTGGGTGTTATAATTACATTACATGTGATACAGATCAGTTGTTTAGGTTATTACATATGTGCTATTGATTCAGCACAAGCATTTAGTACAGTTAGCGCTGTGGGTGTTATAATTACATTGCATGTGATACAGATCAGCTGTTTAGGTTATTACATATGTGCTATTGATTCAGCACAAGCATTTAGTACAGTTAGCGCTGTGAGTGTTGTAATTACATTGCATGTGATACAGATCAGCTGATTAGGTTATTACATATGTGCTATTGATTCAGCACAAGCATTTAGTACAGTTAGCGCTGTGAGTGTTATAATTACATTGCATGTGATACAGATCAGCTGATTAGGTTATTACATATGTGCTATTGATTCAGCACAAGCATTTAGTACAGTTAGCTCTGTGGGTGTTATAATTACATTGCATGTGATACAGATCAGCTGTTTAGGTTATTACATATGTGCTATTGATTCAGCACAAGCATTTAGTACAGTTAGCGCTGTGGGTGTTATAATTACATTGCATGTGATACAGATCAGTTGTATGGTTATTACATATGTGCTATAGATTCAGCACAAGCATTTAGTACAGTTAGCTCTGTGAGTGTTATAATTACATTGCATGTGATACAGATCAGCTGTTTAGGTTATTACATATGTGCTATTGATTCAGCACAAGCATTTAGTACAGTTAGCGCTGTGAGTGTTATAATTACATTGCATGTGATACAGATCAGCTGTTTAGGTTATTACATATGTGCTATTGATTCAGCACAAGCATTTAGTACAGTTAGCTCTGTGAGTGTTATAATTACATTGCATGTGATACAGATCAGCTGTTTAGGTTATTACATATGTGCTATAGATTCAGCACAAGCATTTAGTACAGTTAGCTCTGTGAGTGTTATAATTACATTGCATGTGATACAGATCAGCTGTTTAGGTTATTACATATGTGCTATTGATTCAGCACAAGCATTTAGTACAGTTAGCTCTGTGAGTGTTATAATTACATTGCATGTGATACAGATCAGCTGTTTAGGTTATTACATATGTGCTATTGATTCAGCACAAGCATTTAGTACAGTTAGCTCTGTGAGTGTTATAATTACATTGCATGTGATACAGATCAGCTGTTTAGGTTATTACATATGTGCTATTGATTCAGCACAAGCATTTAGTACAGTTAGCTCTGTGGGTGTTATAATTACATTGCATGTGATACAGATCAGCTGTTTAGGTTATTACATATGTGTTATTGACTCAGCACAAGTATTTAGTACAGTTAGCGCTGTGGGTGTTATAATTACATTACATGTGATACAGATCAGCTGATTAGGTTATTACATATGTGCTATTGACTCAGCACAAGCATTTAGTACAGTTAGCGCTGTGGGTGTTATAATTACATTGCATGTGATACAGATCAGCTGTTTAGGTTATTACATATGTGCTATTGACTCAGCACAAGCATTTAGTACAGTTAGCTCTGTGAGTGTTATAATTACATTGCATGTGATACAGATCAGCTGATTAGGTTATTACATATGTGCTATTGATTCAGCACAAGCATTTAGTACAGTTAGCTCTGTGGGTGTAATAATTACATTGCATGTGATACAGATCAGCTGTTTAGGTTATTACATATGTGCTATTGATTCAGCACAAGCATTTAGTACAGTTAGCGCTGTGAGTGTTATAATTACATTGCATGTGATACAGATCAGCTGATTAGGTTATTACATATGTGCTATTGATTCAGCACAAGCATTTAGTACAGTTAGCTCTGTGAGTGTTATAATTACATTGCATGTGATACAGATCAGCTGTTTAGGTTATTACATATGTGCTATTGATTCAGCACAAGCATTTAGTACAGTTAGCTCTGTGGGTGTAATAATTACATTGCATGTGATACAGATCAGCTGTTTAGGTTATTACATATGTGCTATTGATTCAGCACAAGCATTTAGTACAGTTAGCTCTGTGAGTGTTATAATTACATTGCATGTGATACAGATCAGCTGTTTAGGTTATTACATATGTGCTATTGATTCAGCACAAGCATTTAGTACAGTTAGCTCTGTGAGTGTTATAATTACATTGCATGTGATACAGATCAGCTGATTAGGTTATTACATATGTGCTATTGATTCAGCACAAGCATTTAGTACAGTTAGCTCTGTGAGTGTTATAATTACATTGCATGTGATACAGATCAGCTGATTAGGTTATTACATATGTGCTATTGATTCAGCACAAGCATTTAGTACAGTTAGCTCTGTGAGTGTTATAATTACCCCTTAAATATGAATCTTCCCAGATCTATACAACATAATGGTAGAAAATCTATTTAAAGGGACAGTATACTGTAAAATAGTTTTTCCCTTAATGTGTTTACAATTGCTTTTTTTACCAACTGCAGAGTAAAATATGTATGAAAATTAGCTTTTTAAGGTTTATTTCTGTATATTAAAGCTCTGATTTTGTGTTTTGAAGCCACAGCCTAATAAAATAGGTTGAGCTTGTAGGTATAATCAGATCTCATTACTGTATCACATTGTGCACATATACCTGCTTCTTAATCTTATATCTGTCCTTAAAACAATCACCAATACTTTGAGAGAACAATGGAAAATCAACATTTTATTACCTTATCTTTGCTTTATCACACTGGGAGTGTAATTTCTTCTGCTGGCTGTGTTTACAAAGCTTATCTATAGCTGGTACGCGCGGCCACAAAATATCAGAATAGGTGGGGATACCACATGCTAAATTAACAATTTCAAATTCCAATATAAGGGTAAAGGAGCTACTTGTAAACAATTTAATACACTCCAGCAGGTAAAGTGGATCATTGGGAACAAATTAAAGGGGAGAAAATTTTTGAGTAAACTGTCCCTTTAAGTGGGGCCATATCACAACTTTACAAATATATTATAATCTTTGTTTTCCATCATTTATATGAAACAATATTTTCTCCTGAAAGAAATTTTAAAAATCAGTTGTTAAAATAGAAGTTAAATTGCATACTGCAGTATTGGTATGGTACTTCCTACTAATTCTCACTGTCAGACATTTTGTCATGTGCTCCACCCCCAGTCCTTTAACTTCTCTTGGTCAATACTGAGTTGTCTTAAATCACACTGCAAGGGGGTATGGGAGAGATAGGCACTAAAATGTTCGTTTCAATTATTATCTTGAAAAGAGTTAAGAAAAGAAAGAATTTGTGTTTACATAGAGTGATAATATAATGAGATGTTCTTTTGGCAAATTCAGTCCATTTAAAAGGACCATAACATATAGAATTACAAAACCACAGGTGCATAATAAAAATACAATGCAATAAACTTACTATGAATTTAAAAGAGCAGTAGATTGTTTTCTGATAAATGTAGTTCTGCCTCTGTACCATGTGACAGCTATCAGCCAATAACAGACTCATATGTTTATATAATGTGATCTCCTGCATATGCTAAGTAGGGGCCGGAGCCTCAGGTCATTTAAAAGGCTGTGTACAATTTAATAATGAAAATAAATTACAGACAGCAAACAGTTATTTTATATAAAAATAAAGCTAAAGGAGACATTTCCCATACACTTTATATTATTTTATACACCGGTAAAACAAGTCATTAGAAACTCATTAAAGGGACAGCAAAGTCACAATTAAACTTTTATTATTCAAATTTAAACACCTTTCCCATTTCCTTCTATTATCAAATCTGCTTTATTCCCTTGGGGACCTTTGTGACAAAGCATATAATGCACTATGGTGCGCTAGCTGCTGATTAGTGGCACATACAAGCCTCTTGTCATTGGCTCACCTTATGTGCTCAGCTAGCTCCCAGTAGTGCATTGCAGCTGCTTCAATGAAGGATATCTACAGAATGAAGCAAATATCATAATTTAAATGATGAAAAACATTTGGGTTTCTTGTCATTTTAAGGGAAAAACAAATTTACAGGACACTGTCCCTTTAAGTCTGTGATCATGTGACATTAACAGCAGCAGCTGAAGGTGCAGAATACACTTACTAAGGTCTTTACTAACAACAAGAATCAGTCACAGATCAGTGGGATAAACGTTCTGATGATAAACAGGTGCAGCTAATAGAAATAAGAAATGTATTATAAAATAACCTCATTAGAAATAAAATAATATGCAGATCACAAGATATTTATCATTAGATCAGTAAATGTGATGAGACTGATACAACAGGGCCATAAGCTGAGTGATATTTATTACTGGAGCAAATATTGCTTATTGGATAGCAGGAACAACACCCACAAATGTATTATTGGTCAGACCTCCCTAAGCTTCAAAATATGGTTTGGTTCTGCTACAAGCATTTATTTTACAAAATCCTATAAATCATTATGTATTCAATTGGACTTTTTAAATGAAAGAACTTTATGTTAAATTCAGTAAACACAATCAAGTCCAAAAAAAAAAACTTTTATGATTTAAATAGGGAACGTAATTTTAAACAACTTTTCAATTTAATTTTATCACCAATTTTAATTTGTTCTCTTCATATTCTTAGTTGAAAGCTAATTCTAGGGAGGTTCATATGCTAATTTCTTAGACTTTGAAGACTGCCTCTAATCTGAACGCATTTTGACCACTAGAGGGCATTAGTTCATGTGTTTCATATAGATAAGATTGAGCTCATGCACATGAAGTTACCCAGGAGTGAGCACTGATTGGCTAAAATGCAAGTCTGTCAAAAGAACTGAAATAAGGGGGCAGTCTACAGAGGCTTAGATACAAGATAATCACAGAGGTAATACGTATTTCTTTCATGTTTTGGCAAGAGTCCATGAGCTAGTGACGTATGGGATATACAATCCAACCAGGAGGGGCAAAGTTTCCCAAATCTCAAAATGCCTATAAATACACCCCTCACCACACCCACAATTCAGTTTTACAAACTTTGCCTCCTATGGAGGTGGTGAAGTAAAGTTTGTGCTAAGATTTCTACGTTGATATGCGCTTCTCAGCATTTTGAAGCCCGATTCCTCTCAGAGCACAGTGAATGTCAGAGGGATGTGAAGGGAGTATCCCCTATTAAATGCAATGGTTTTCCTCGCGGGAGATGTATTTCATAGGTTCTCTGTTATCGGTCGTAGAGATTCATCTCCTACCTACCTTATTCAGATCGACGATATACTCTCATATTCCATTACCTCTACTGATAACCGTTTCAGTACTGGTTTGGCTATCTGCTATTTGTGGATGAGTGTCTTTCGGTAAGTATGTTTTCATTACTTAAGACACTCTCAGCTATTTGGGGAAAAAAACATATTTAGGAAAATATTTTTCTTACCTGGGGTATAATATTTTTCGATTGACTGTTTCATTAAATTTCGCGGGCAAAATTAGGCTTGCGAGGGTGCTAAATGCTAGTTTATTGCGTCATTCTTGTCACGAGAATTTTTTTGGCGCGAAGGTACGTCTTAGTTGACGCCGAGTTCCTTGCACAAGGTTGCGTCTTCAATGACACGAGTGTGTCATTTCCGGTTGTTGTTGGCACCAAAAAAATTTCAGTTTGCGTTGTGCATCATACTTGGCGCCAAATAATTTCATTATTTAAAACCCAATTCCTATATGCCTCTTGACTTTTTCTATGTCAGAGGGCTATGCTGTTTGTATTTTTTCCCATTCCTGAAACTGCCATATAAGGAAATTGATCATTTTGCTTTATATGTTGTTTTTTCTCTCACATTTGCAAGATGTCTCAATCTGATCCTGTCTCAGAAACCACTGT
Source organism: Bombina bombina (assembly GCF_027579735.1). Taxonomy (NCBI): domain Eukaryota; kingdom Metazoa; phylum Chordata; class Amphibia; order Anura; family Bombinatoridae; genus Bombina; species Bombina bombina. The sequence goes on along the minus strand of NC_069503.1, from coordinate 25,534,717 downwards.
TGGAACCCTGCTGCCTGATAACAATTCTACCAAAGATAAGTGCATTTGTTGTAAATTTGAGGAGATTATATCTCCAGCTGTGGTATGTAATAGTTGTCATGATGAGCTTTTACATGCAGAAAATGTGTCCATCAGTAATAGTACAATGCCTGTTGCTCCTTCAACATCTAATGTAAATGATATACCTGTATATATAAAAGATTTTATTGCTGATGCAATTCAGAAGGCTTTGTCTGCCATCCCGCCTTCTAATAAAAAACTTCTCATAAAGTTGATGAAATTTTTAATGACCGTCAACATACTGAATTATCCTCCTCTGATGAGGATCTATCTGATTCAGAAGATTCTTCCTCAGATATTGACACTGACAAATCAACTTATTTATTTAAAATGGAGTATATTCGTTCCTTGTTAAAAGAGGTGTTGATTACATTCGATATTGAGGAAACTAGTCCTCTTGATATTAAAACTAGTAAACGTTTAAATTCTGTTTATAAACCTCCTGTGGTTACTCCAGAGGTTTTTTCAGTTTTTGATGCTATTTCTGATATAATTTCTAAGGAATGGAATACGCCTGGTACTTCTTTTGTTCCTTCTTCAAGGTTTAAAAAATAGTATCCTTTGCCAGCAGTTAGATTGGAGTTATGGGAAAAGATCCCCCAAGTTGATGGGGCTATTTCTACTCTTACTAAACGTACTACTATTCCTATGGAAGATAGTACTTCTTTTAAAGACCCTTTAGATAGGAAACTTGAATCTTATCTAAGGAAAGCTTATTTATATTCTGGCTATCTTCTCAGGCCTGCTATTTCTATGGCTGATGTTGCAGCTGCATCAACTTTTTGGTTGGAAAGTTTAGCGCAACAGGTAATGGATCCTGATTTGTCTAGCATTGTTCGCTTGCTTCAACATGCTAATCATTTTATCTGTGATGCCATTTTTGATATCATCAAAATTGATGTTAAATCTATGTCTTTAGCTATTTTAGCTAGAAGAGCTTTGTGGCTCAAATATTGGAATGCTGACATGGTATCCAAGTCTAGATTACTATCTCTTTCTTTACAAGGTAATAAGTTATTTGGTTCTCACTTGGATTTGATTATTTAAGCTGTCACTGGGGGAGGGATATTTTTTGCCTCAGGATAAAGACCTAAGGGTAAATCTAAAGCTTCTAACCATTTTTGTTCCTTTCGACAAAATAAGGAACAGAAACCTAATTCTTCCTCCAAAGAATCTGGTTCCAATTGGAAACCTTCTTCAAGTTGGAGTAAATCCAAACCGTTTAAGAAACCAAAGCCAGCCCCCAAGACTGCATGAAGGTGCGGCCCTCACTTCAGCTCAGCTGGTAGGGGGCAGATTAAGATTCTTCCAAAACATTTGGGCAGATTCTGTCCAAAATCAATGGATTCAGAGTATTGTCTCTCAAGGGTACCGAATAGGATTCAGAATAAGACCTCCTGTGAGAAGATTTTTTCTCTCACGCATCCCAGTAAATCCAGTAAAGGCTCAGGCTTTTCCTCTGGTGTGTTTCAGACCTGGAGCTTTCAGGGGTAATCATACCAGTTCCGTTTCAGAAACAGGGTCTGGGGTTTATATTCAAATGTATTCATTGCCCCAAAGAAAGAATATTCATTCAGGCCAGTTCTGGATCTGAAAATTTTGAATCGTTATGTAAGAGTGCCAACTTTCAAAATGGTGACTATAAGGACTATTCTGCCTTTTGTTCAGCAAGGGCATTATATGTCCACAATAGACTTACAGGATGCATATCTTCATATTCCGATTCATCCAGACCACTATCAGTTTCTGAGATTCTCTTTTCTAGACAAGCATTACCAATTTATCGCTCTTCCATTTGGCCTAGCGACAGCTCCTAGAAGCTTTTCAAAGGTTTTCGGTGCCCTACTCTCAGAGAACGGGGTATTGCGGTGGTTCCTTATTTTGACGATATCTTGGTACTAGCTCAGTCTTTACATTCTGCAGAATCTCACACAAATCAACTAGTGTTGTTTCTTCAAAGACATGGTTGGAGGATCAATTTACCAAAAAGTTCTTTGATTTACTTTCAATCCTACCAGGAGGGGCAAAGTTTCCCAAACCTCAAAATACCTATAAATACACCCCCCACCACACCCACAATTCAGTTTTACAAACTTTGCCTCCTATGGAGGTGGTGATTTAAGTTTGTGCTTGATTTTTTTGATTTCTTTTATGATTTTTTGGTTTCCCTCATGGGAAATCTTTTCAGGGGTTCTCTGTTATCGGTTGTAGGGATTCATCTCCTACCTCCCTTTTCAGATTGACGATATACTCTTATATACCATTACCTCTGCTGATAGTTTTCAGTACTGGTTTGGCTATCTGCTATATGTGGATGGGTGTCTTTCGGTAAATATGTATCTTTATTTAAGACACTCTCAGCTATGGTTTGGCACTTTATTAATATAAAGTTTTAATAATATGTTTTTTACTTATATTTCCAATGAGTCAGGTCTATGTGTATTTCCCTTTGCAGTCTAAACAGTTTCAGTATAGGAATCATGTTTGGGAAGTTTATTTGAACTTTTTTTCTTACCTGGGGTTCAATCTTTTTCTAATTTGACTTTAATTTTTTCGCGGGCAAATCTAGGCTCGGGAGGGCACAAAATGCTGTTTCTTATTGATTCATTCTTGGAGCAAATTTTTTTGGCACGAAGTTGCACCTTTGATGGCACAAATGTCATTATTTCCTGCATCTTTATTGACGCTAGTTGTTTTGGCACAAAATCGCGTTTATTATGATGCAAGTTGTGTCATTTCCTGGTGTTATTTTTGCACAAACATTTTTTAACTTCTTTTTGTGTATTGCGTCATTCTTGGTGCCAAATTTTAGTTATTTTACGCCTCTCCCTCTATTGCTCGCTGTTTTCATGAACTTTGAAAGCTATAGATAAAATACTCTAGTGGCAGGATACGTCACTACAGTACTTGTAAGAGGCACCTGGGATCAGGGAAAAAAACCCACTTGAAATATAATATATAATATTAAACTAATAGGGCTAATAATAGACCCATAGATGGAAGTGTATAAATGTAAAGGTATATAAACAAATAAAAACCAATAAAAAAATGTATAAGTATACAAACTAATAGTCCAATAGATGGTAAATTATGGTGAGGCAGTCCTTTATTTTAGTGCTGGATTGTCCCAGATGATGTCAATCTCATACAGTAGGCCGCTCCACTAGGGTGTCGTGCCGTGACAGAGGTCCAGAAAATCTAAACAAATCAGAATAGAGGGCGCCACATAGTGCAGATCATAAGGTGATTCAAATATAAACAGGAATGGTAGAAGAATCCTACTCACAAAGTGTAAAGCTCAGATGTGCAATACCAACAGTCCGGAACCACACGTCGTCCGGTAGACCAGTAGATAGAAGAGGAATTCTCGTCTCACCAGGGAGAGTCCAGAGATACCACAGAGGAGTTCTGTACAGCGATGGTCAGTCCCACAAGTCCAGAGGCCTGGGAAGAGAGTCCACAGCTCCGAATAGGTGGATAAATCCCAAATTTGGGAAATAATGATCGGCAGCAGGAAGAGGGTTGAAAAACTAATTTTAAAAATGTATTAAAATGATAAAAACAACAGCAACGCGTTTCTCAGTGTAACACACTGTTTCATCAGGCTATATACAAACACACTCTAAGCTGCCATATTTATACCGTAACAGACCAATCAGGCTGCAAGAAAAATTACACTCCCCCAACAGGTCATACCAAAATACATGGGGGTGATAGATTAAAAAGATATGTCAATATAATGCATAAAATGTATATATAGTACATAAACACTGTGCTTTCTCCAATATCAATAGATCTCTAATTTTAAAATTTTAAAAAAGAGGTAGAGAATACCCAGGAATTGCAGCAAAATATTCAAAACAAGAATAAATGAACCTGTAACACACTAATAATGGTACATTCCTTTAATCATTGAGAAACAAACTAACATCAACAGTGTTAGTGGGCTGACCCTGCTTGGTTAAAGTTAATTTAGTGATATTAATATTTAGGATATTGACTCCTAATGATGTAATGAAATAACAGGGAGAAAACCAATTTTGTTAAAATGTTTATTCGAATTCATGTAATTTTAGTGTTAGCATGTTGATGTGATGTCAGGTGGTCAGAGGCGTGTCTAGACACGTAAGGAGTAAAATGTATCCAAAGTGTGAGAGAGCGATCTCAAAAAACCCACATGTAACACCAGAGTAGATGGCAAAACACAAAACAAAACTTGTATGTCAGAATTTTAATAAACATCAATATCGTGGGTCCTAATAGTATGTGTAGAGGACCTTGGTTGCCATAACGACAAGAGGCGTACAATCCTAAGTTAGCATGGAGTGATGTCATTGTTAATGGGGGTGGCCAATCGCAAAGAAAAACAATTCACTGCCCGTAGTGTATATTCACCTTGATCGCAACAGTGATAAGTGTCAGATCATCAGTTTAACTACACGGGGCATACGCTACCAAACCAACCTCACTATCAAGTGCTGAATGAATGTCAAAAGGATCGGGGTGGCAGTCTCTAATGTTATATGGCCAAATCGGTGGGGAGATGCGTGAACCGAGCGTATGCCCATAACGACCCTTTGCATGTTAATGTACAAGTTTATTATTAGCCAGAATTTGGACAGAATGAATGGCAATTGAAATGTATTGATAACATCCTTAACACTTCTTGAGAAAAGGAGGTAGATAGTATCCAACGAAAAAGGGGTGTGTGTGTCCACCAATGGGCATGTAGTCTATACTATAGTGTTCAGAAGGCAGCCAATAGCAGCCAATTCTGATCGTGCTGGAGATCTAGTGGTAAAAACATAGAATAACAGGGGACATATCAGAAAGACATATCTAAAAAATCAATATGAGCGGTGATATATATATCATTATTTATCATCTGTTAAGTCATCCTTAACACTTCTTGAAAACGGGGGTAGATAGTATCCGACGAGAAGTGGGTGTGTGAGTATGTCCACCAATGGACATGCAGTCAATACTTTAATGTTCAGGAAGGCAGCCAATAGCAGCCAAATTTGATCGTGCTGGGGATTATAATGATAAATGCATAGATAAACAGGAGACATATCAGGGAGACATATCTAAAAAATCAATATGAAGGGTGGTAAATAATAATATATATCATCTGTTAAGTCATAATTAGATCAGCCTAAAATAAAATGGAAAAAAAAAAATCTAACGTGTGAGTAAAAATAACAGACTAAGCACCGTAGTGCAATGATAGCTGATGGTATAACAGCAATATTAATGATGAACAACCTGTCTATACGACGGATAGTGGATAAAAACAGTAATAAGTGATAAAAGGCAATGATCTTAATAAATAAGTGGAGATACGGTGCAAATAATTAAATAATATATAAATGAGACCACCATATTGGTTAAGACACAGTGATAGTGGATGGGATCTATGTAATATAATGGACATGAATAGACCAGTAGTGGGGGATTAAGGAACAGGTGCGTGAGGGATGTGGGCACTAGGGAAAAAAAAAACTATGGTAGTGATGTATGTGAAAGCTATCACAAGATAATATAAATATATTGATAATGAGCTCCACAAGGGGATATAGTGGTATGATGTATCTAACCATAATTGTAATGTGAAGGGACAATGGGATAATGATTAACATGGACATAGTGTAAATGTGCTTACAATTATAGACCAAAAAAGGTCATGTGGAATGTCATTTCTTAATGGGTGAGAGGGTGAGAATATAATCATAATTGATACAGGTGGAAGACCCAATAGGGTCCAAAATTAATAATGTCAAAATGGGGAAACAATAATAATTAATTGTTAATATCAGGGAGGGGAATTAATGAGAGCTGTAGTATAGATGTGAAGTGTAGGAGTATGTTCCAGCCAATAGGATCCCAACATGAGTAAGTTGGGGATTAGTACCAAAGTTGACTAAGGAAAGATGGGCTAGTGATCGCTAGATAGAAATAATGATAATGCCCTAATTCATAATCAAAATGCTGCTAGATCCATATTCAGGTTGAGACCAGAGGGAAACAGGGTCCTCAATTTGTAGATCCAATATGTTTCCCTCTGTCTCAACCTATTGAATCTATTATACAAATGGGAATGTGGAATCATTTCTAGAGGACAGATATTAAATGTATTAGTAGTTCTGTTGTGTGTGTTATTGCAATGTCTGGGGACACTATGGTTTGGAAATTTGTTTTTGATATTCCTTAAATGTTCATTCCATCTATTCCTGATAAGCCTACAAGTTCGGCCAACATATTGAATCCCACAAAGATTGCAGGTTAAAAGATATATAACATAAATAGATGTGCATGTCAGGAATTGATGGATATTGTATGACCTTTTAGTAATGTAAGATGAAAAGGTTTTACACCCTGGCTTACTGTATTTACACATGTTGCATTTCTTAAGATGGCACTTGCCTATACCACTCTTTTTAAATAGTATATTTGGGTTGGGTCCTTGATTGGATTTATGAACTACAACCTTGCTAGGTGCCAAAACATTTTTTAATGTCGGTGCTCGTCTAAAAACACATTTAAGTTCAGGATCCACAAGCTTGCCCAAAATTGGATCTTTTTTGACCAGATTCCAATGTTTCTTAATAATATGTTTGATTTTAGTATGGTTTACATTAAATTGAGTAATAAAGGTTGAATTGCATTGATCTGTTGTCATCGTAATATTATTTTTATTATTTTTGTTAGAATTATATGTAAAATATGAATCTCTATCGTCTAATCTGGCACGTTCATATCCAGCATCAATTATTTGTTTGGGATAACCTTTTTCTTCAAATCTAGCTTTGAGAATAAGACTTTGTTGTTCATAGTCCTCAATATGGCTGCAATTCCTACGTATTCTTTTAAACTGTCTGTATGGTATATTTTTAAGCCACGAACTATAGTGGTTACTACGATAGTTTAAATAACTATTGCAGTAAACAGTTTTAAAATGTGTAGTGGTAATAATTCTGTTGTCACTGGAAAAAGTTAAACATAAGTCCAAAAAAACTATTTGTTCCTGGTCAATAGTGCTTGAGAAAGTTAGGCCCATCTGATTGGAATTCAGATGGTTCACAAAAGATTCGGCAGAAGTTACATCACCTTTCCACAAAAACAATAGATCATCTATGTATCTGCCATAGAAGACCAGGTTCGCTCCATAGGAAGATCTATAGATGTAATGTTCTTCAAATATGCCCATAAATAGATTGGCAAAACTAGGAGCGAACCTGGTCCCCATGGCAGTACCTAGTATCTGTAAATAAAATTCGTCTTGATAAACAAAATAATTGTGTTTTAATATAAAGGATATTAACTGCAAAATAAACTCTTTCTGAAGTGTAGGAATGTACTGATCATTAGACAAGAATTTAGAGACTGCTTCAATCCCCAAATTGTGTTGTATATTGGAATATAAGGCATGTACATCACAAGAGATCCAAACCAAATTCTCACTGAGTCTAATCTGTTCCAATTTTTTGATTAGATCAGGAGAATCTTTAATAAAAGAATCTAATGAGATGACATACCATTGGAGGTACCAATCTACATATGCAGATACATTGTCTGTTAGGCTCCCAATCCCAGCTATGATAGGTCTTCCGGGGGGCACTGGGTATTTTTATGCACCTTGGGCAAATGATAGTAAAAGGCACAATTTGGTTTTACAGGGATTAGAAAATTCTTTTCAGCTGTAGTAATAATCCCTTCCTGATATCCAAAGTTTATAATACCTGATAGGATCTTAAGATATTTCTCAGTGGGGTCAAAATGGAGTTTTTTATAATACCTATTGTCACCCAATATCTTGTTAGCCTCAAGTAAATAATCAGTAAGGTCTTGCACGACTATACAGGGAGTGCAGAATTATTAGGCAAATGAGTATTTTGACCACATCATCCTCTTTATGCATGTTGTCTTACTCCAAGTTGTATAGGCTCGAAAGCCTACTACCAATTAAGCATATTAGGTGATGTGCATCTCTGTAATGAGAAGGGGTGTGGTCTAATGACATCAACACCCTATATCAGGTGTGCATAATTATTAGGCAACTTCCTTTCCTTTGGCAAAATGGGTCAAAAGAAGGACTTGACAGGCTCAGAAAAGTCAAAAATAGTGAGATATCTTGCAGAGGGATGCAGCACTCTTAAAATTGCAAAGCTTCTGAAGCGTGATCATCGAACAATCAAGCGTTTCATTCAAAATAGTCAACAGGGTCGCAAGAAGCATGTGGAAAAACCAAGGCGCAAAATAACTGCCCATGAACTGAGAAAAGTCAAGCGTGCAGCTGCCAAGATGCCACTTGCCACCAGTTTGGCCATATTTCAGAGCTGCAACATCACTGGAGTGCCCAAAAGCACAAGGTGTGCAATACTCAGAGACATGGCCAAGGTAAGAAAGGCTGAAAGACGACCACCACTGAACAAGACACACAAGCTGAAACGTCAAGACTGGGCCAAGAAATATCTCAAGACTGATTTTTCTAAGGTTTTATGGACTGATGAAATGAGAGTGAGTCTTGATGGGCCAGATGGATGGGCCCGTGGCTGGATTGGTAAAGGGCAGAGAGCTCCAGTCCAACTCAGACGCCAGCAAGGTGGAGGTGGAGTACTGGTTTGGGCTGGTATCATCAAAGATGAGCTTGTGAGGCCTTTTCGGGTTGAGGATGGAGTCAAGCTCAACTCCCAGTCCTACTGCCAGTTTCTGGAAGACACCTTCTTCAAGCAGTGGTACAGGAAGAAGTCTGCATCCTTCAAGAAAAACATGATTTTCATGCAGGACAATGCTCCATCACACGCGTCCAAGTACTCCACAGCGTGGCTGGCAAGAAAGGGTATAAAAGAAGAAAATCTAATGACATGGCCTCCTTGTTCACCTGATCTGAACCCCATTGAGAACCTGTGGTCCATCATCAAATGTGAGATTTACTAGGAGGGAAAACAGTACACCTCTCTGAACAGTGTCTGGGAGGCTGTGGTTGCTGCTGCATGCAATGTTGATGGTGAACAGATCAAAACACTGACAGAATCCATGGATGGCAGGCTTTTGAGTGTCCTTGCAAAGAAAGGTGGCTATATTGGTCACTGATTTGTTTTTGTTTTGTTTTTGAATGTCAGAAATGTATATTTGTGAATGTTGAGATGTTATATTGGTTTCACTGGTAAAATAAATAATTGAAATGGGTATATATTTGTTTTTTGTTAAGTTGCCTAATAATTATGCACAGTAATAGTCACCTGCACACACAGATATCCCCCTAAAATAGCTATAACTAAAAACAAACTAAAAACTACTTCCAAAACTATTCAGCTTTGATATTAATGAGTTTTTTGGGTTCATTGAGAACATGGTTGTTCTTCAATAATAAAATTAATCCTCAAAAATACAACTTGCCTAATAATTCTGCACTCCCTGTACCCCCCCCCCCCCTTATCCGCCTGGCGGATTACAAGGCTGGAGTTGTTTTTAAGGGCTTTGAGTGCCCTCATCTCACTAGAATTTAAATTATGATTTTTAAAATGAGCATTTTTAGGGAGTTTCTCAAGGTCCTCTAGAATATATTCTTTAAACAATTCTATATGAGTATTGTTCTTCAAAATAGGGGAAAAATTAGATTTCCTTTTTAAATCAGTATGGACATAGTCATCAAGAAGATGATCTGTCAAATTTTCCGGTTCATAATAAACAATATTATGGGATATTCTGGTGTTCATGCTGTCAGTTAGTATAGGGCATGCATCGAGTTTAAGTTTTTTCTCTGCAAAGTATTTCTGCAGGGACAATTTCCTAATGAATCTGTTCGCATCCACATACAATTCGAACATATTATGAGTTTGATGGACTGAAAGATAAACCTTTCCCCAGAACTCTGATTTCATCTTTAGATAATTGGTGAGAGGATAGATTAAAAATGCCACTAGCTAATTTCTGTAATCTATTCTTTTTGACGGTTGATTTTCGTCCTCTAATTCCCCGTCTTCGTGGGCCCTTTTTCCTCTCTGGTTTGGGGTATTGGTGACTAGTGGTTGTAGAAACTCTGCTATTTTCGGTTGATGTAATCTCGGTTTTGGGCGCCTGTCTAAAAAAGACTGTTCATACATATTGTTTTCTCTTCTAAATGAATCAGAGTGTGTAGATGTAGACGGTTGGTCATATAGCTGATCATCTACTCTGGGTCTAGGTCGTGTGTCTAGAGAAGAGTTATGGGTGGATGGATGAGAATATTGGTTGTGATTAGATGAATTATGATTCTGGTTCTGACGTCTATTGGTATATGATTGGTGATCATGTGTATTATTATAATGATGACCATTCTGTTTGTGATGTGAGTTAACATGGGTGTTGAAGTTAGTATGAGTATTAGAATTTCGTCGATATGTAGAATTATAGAGATGCCTAGGGCCATGATAATTTTCAGATCTAGAGTTAGAATCATTTTCAGGTCTACCCGGGGATATATCTCTCAGGGTATCAAATCTGCTATTAGATTCATATCTAATTGATTCATTATTTCTATTGGAACCTACATAATGTGTTGGTCCTCTATACAATTCATTGTTAGAGTGGTTCCTATTATGATGAATCTCATTTCTATTATGGTAATTAGAGTGGTTCCTAGGTGTATGGTTAGTATTATCCCTTTGGAAATATTCTCTAGGTTCATGATAACGATTAGAATAATTGTTGTAATGGTTACGAGAATGATTATTTCTATGCCTATTGCGGGATCTATCTACTAGTGTCCATTCTTGTGTGTTTGATGATGGCCCAGTCCTAAATGTTTGGTCCGTTATGATGTCTTCCCTTTGGTTAGTCATGTTATTCCCTTGTGGCATTTTTTTCATATATGTATATACCACACCTTGTGTATAATCCTCATTATCCCTAGCTAGTTTCTTGTTTTTTAGATTGATAATGACCTGTTCATATTTATCAATTCTATCTAATACCAATTGATTAAGACCTTCATATTTTTCATTATTTTGTACAGTTTGCAACTGTTTTTGTATTAGTTCAATTTCCTTACTTGCCTCATTTACAAGCTTCTCTCTATGAGATATTAATATATTAATACATTTAAAAGAACATTCATTAAGTGCTGTCTCCCATTCAGATAGTAATGCAGAGTTGTCTTTGAAGGAACAGCTCTTGAATACGCGCAGACCTCTGGGTATTTGTTTTATATTAAGATATTTCTTTAAGGTATCTAGGTCCGACCAGTGTCTACATTCATTCTTAAGCTGCTCCTCCAATTTGAAAAACATAGTTTGAATAGGCACTTCAGTAGAATGCTCATTCATAGAATCATTATCAACTGTAGGGATTCTATTAGACCCTAAAAGTAATCTTTTGTTGTTACGCTCATTGATGGATAACTTCCTGGCTGCTCTCTTAGAGAATGGGCAAAATTCAAAATCTATAGATAAAATACTCTAGTGGCAGGATACGTCACTACAAATATACTATTTAAAAAGAGTGGTATAGGCAAGTGCCATCTTAAGAAATGCAACATGTGTAAATACAGTAAGCCAGGGTGTAAAACCTTTTCATCTTACATTACTAAAAGGTCATACAATATCCATCAATTCCTGACATGCACATCTATTTATGTTATATATCTTTTAACCTGCAATCTTTGTGGGATTCAATATGTTGGCCGAACTTGTAGGCTTATCAGGAATAGATGGAATGAACATTTAAGGAATATCAAAAACAAATTTCTAAACCATAGTGTCCCCAGACATTGCAATAACACACACAACAGAACTACTAATACATTTAATATCTGTCCTCTAGAAATGATTCCACATTCCCATTTGTATAATAGATTCAATAGGTTGAGACAGAGGGAAACATATTGGATCTACAAATTGAGGACCCTGTTTCCCTCTGGTCTCAACCTGAATATGGATCTAGCAGCATTTTGATTATGAATTAGGGCATTATCATTATTTCTATCTAGCGATCACTAGCCCATCTTTCCTTAGTCACCTTTGGTACTAATCCCCAACTTACTCATGTTGGGATCCTATTGGCTGGAACAAACTCCTACACTTTGCATCTATACTACAGCTCTCATTAATTCCCCTCCCTGATATTAACAATTAATTATTATTGTTTCCCCATTTTGACAGTATTAATTTTGGACCCTATTGGGTCTTCCACCTGTATCAATTATGATTATATTCTCACCCTCTCACCCATTAAGAAATGACATTCCACATGACCTTTTTTGGTCTATAATTGTAAGCACATTTACACTATGTCCATGCAAATCATTATCCCATTGTCCCTTCACATTACAATTATGGTTAGATACATCATACCACTATATCCCCTTGTGGAGCTCATTATCAATATATTTATATTATCTTGTAATAGCTTTCACATACATCACTACCATAGTTTTTTTTTCCCTAGTGCCCACATCCCTCACGCACCTGTTCCTTAATCCCCCACTACTGGTCTATTCATGTCCATTATATTACATAGATCCCATCCCCTATCACTGTGTCTTAACCAATATGGTGGTCTCATTTATATATTATTTAATTATTTGCACCGTATCTCCACTTATTTATTAAGATCTGCTAGATCGGCTAGAAGCAGGTATATTCTTGAATCTCTGCTAGGGGAATCACTTGAACAATTAGTCAAGGAACCAACTCGTAAGGAAGCTATATTAGATCTAATACTTACAAACAGTGATACAGTTTCAGATGTGTCTGTAGGTGAGAACTTAGGATCCAGTGATCATCAATCTGTTTGGTTTAGTATTCATGTTCAGGAACTGTCCACCCAGACTAAAACAAAAGTTTTAGACTTTAGGACGGCAGATTTTTCATTAATGGGAGAATACCTAAAAAACTATTTAAAGGGGAAAACTCTTATTACAGGGGTTCAAGAACAGTGGGAATTTGTGAAAGGTGCCATTTTAGATGCAACCGCACACTGTATTAGACATGTCTGTAAAAGTAAAAGAAAGCGGAAACCAATTTGGTTTTCCAAAGAAGTAGCACATGCTGTAAAGACAAAAAAGATAGCTTATAAAAAGTACAGACACACACAAGCAGATGATGATATGAAAATATGGAGACTCCAACAAAAAAAGACTAAGCAGTTAATTAGGAAGGTTAAAGCTCATGCAGAAGAGAAGATAGCACAGTCAGTAAAACATGGGGACAAAACATTCTTTAGATATATCAGTGAAAGAAGAAAAAATAAGGTAGGAATAGTAAAATTGAAATCAGTTGATGGTAGAATAATAGAAGGAGATAAGCAGATTGCAGACTGTCTCAATGATTACTTCTGTTCTGTTTTCACTAAAGATTGTGAAGATACAATGTCTACATTAAGGGATGCTACGCAAAATAGAAATAATCTTTTTACAGAGGATGAGGTTTTGTTAGCATTATCAAAAATAAATGTTACAAAGGCAGTGGGTCCTGATAATATTCATCCAAGGGTTTTAAAAGAACTTCGATCAGTGCTAACTGTCCCATTAACTGATCTGTTTAATCAGTCACTATTAACAGGAGCTGTCCCAGATGATTGGAGAATAGCAAATGTAATACCCCTTCATAAAAAGGGCAGTAGAGAAGAATCTGGCAACTACAGGCCAGTTAGTTTAACTTCAGTAGTAGGGAAATTAATGGAAAGCCTCTTAAAAGAAAGAATTATGACTTACATAAAGACAAACAATTTAGAGGACCAAAATCAGCATGGTTTTACTTCAGGGAGATCATGTCAGACTAATCTAATTGACTTCTTTGATTATGTAACAAAAGTATTAGACAAGGGAGGAGCAGTTGATGTAGCATATCTAGATTTCAGCAAAGCATTTGACACCGTCCCACACAATAAACTTATTCACAAACTATATCTCCTTGGTCTAGATTCAAAAATTGTGAACTGGGTGGAATGCTGGCTTAAGGACAGAAAACAAAGTGTCTTAGTAAATGGAGTTCATTCAGCAGAGGGGGCTGTTACTAGTGGTGTTCCTCAGGGGTCAGTTCTGGGGCCTGTTTTGTTTAAAATATTTATCTGCGATATCAGCAAAGGGCTACAGGGGAAAGTATGTCTCTTTGCAGATGATACAAAAATTTGCAACAGAGTGGATGTTCCAGGGGGGGTAGACAAAATGAGAAGTGATATACAACAATTGGAGGATTGGACAAATGACTGGGATCTAAAGTTTAACACAGCAAAGTGTAAAATAATGCATTTAGGGAAGAAAAATCCAAATGTTAATTACAGACTCAATGACACTTTACTGACTGTTACAGACAAGGAACAGGACTTGGGAATTATTATTTCAGATGATTTAAAACTTAGTAAACAATGTAGTAATGCAGCGAGTAAGGCTAGCAGAATGCTTGGATGTATTGGTAGAGGTATTTGCAGCAGAAATAGTAAGGTTCTTATGCCACTTTATAGATCATTAGTTAGGCCTCATCTTGAGTATTGTGTGCAGTTCTGGAGACCATATCTTCAGAAGGATATTAACAAACTTGAATCTGTGCAAAGGAGGGCTACCAAAATGGTACATGGTCTAAAAAATAAAACTTACCAGGATAGGCTCAATGACCTAAATATGTATAGCTTAGAGGAGAGAAGGGAAAGAGGTGATATGATAGCAACTTTCAAGTACATTAAAGGGTTTAGTAAAACTGAGGCTGTGGGTATTTTACATAAAATGGAAAATTCAAGAACAAGGGGTCATGAGCTCAAGCTAAAGGGTAGTAGATTCAGGAGTAATTTGAGGAAGCACTTCTTTACAGAAAGAGTGATTGATTTATGGAATAAACTTCCTCAAGAGGTAGTAGCAACAAACACTGTGGGGGACTTTAAAAATGCATGGGACAAGCATAGGGCTATCCTACGAACTAGATAAGTTTATACTGTTAGGTAAGGTCGGGCAGACTTGCTGGGCCTATGGCTCTTATCTGCCGTCAATATCTATGTTTCTATGTTTCTAAGATCATTGCCTTTTATCACTTATTACTGTTTTTATCCACTATCCGTCGTATAGACAGGTTGTTCATCATTAATATTGCTGTTATACCATCAGCTATCATTGCACTACGGTGCTTAGTCTGTTATTTTTACTCACACGTTAGATTTTTTTTTCCATTTTATTTTAGGCTGATCTAATTATGACTTAACAGATGATATACATTATTATTTACCACCCTTCATATTGATTTTTTAGATATGTTTCCCTGATATGTCTCCTGTTTATCTATGCATTTATCATTATAATCCCCAGCACGATCAAATTTGGCTGCTATTGGCTGCCTTCCTGAACATTATAGTATTGACTGCATGTCCATTGGTGGACATACTCACACAACCACTTCTCGTCGGATACTATCTACCCCCGTTTTCAAGAAGTGTTAAGGATGACTTAACAGATGATAAATAATGATATATATATATATATCACCTCTCATATTGATTTTTTAGATATGTCTTTCTGATATGTCCCCTGTTATTCTATGTTTTTACCACTAGATCTCCAGCACGATCAGAATTGGCTGCTATTGGCTGCCTTCTGAACACTATAGTATAGACTACATGCCAATTGGTGGACACACACACACACCCCTTTTTCGTCGGATACTATCAACCTCCTTTTTTCAAGAAGTGTTAAGGATGTTATCGATACATTCCAATTGCCATTCATTCTGTCCAAATTCTGGCTAATAATAAACTTGTACATTAACATGCAAAGGGTTGCTATGGGCATACGCTCGGTTCACGCATCTCCCCACCGATTTGGCCATATAACATTAGAGACTGCCACCCCGATCCTTTTGACATTCATTCAGCACTTGATAGTGAGGTTGGTTTGGTAGCGTATGCCCCGTGTAGTTAAACTGGTGATCTGACACTTATCACTGTTGCGATCAAGGTGAATATACACTACGGGCAGTGAATTGTTTTTCTTTGCGATTGGCCACCCCCATTAACAATGACATCACTCCATGCTAACTTAGGATTGTACGCCTCTTGTCGTTATGGCAACCAAGGTCCTCTACACATACTATTAGGACCCACGATATTGATGTTTATTAAAATTCTGACATACAAGTTTTGTTTTGTGTTTTGCCATCTACTCTGGTGTTTAATGTGGGTTTTTTGAGATCTCTCTCTCACACTTTGGATACATTTTACTCCTTACGTGTCTAGACACGCCTCTGACCACCTGACATCACATCAACATGCTAGCACTAAAAATACATGAATTCGAATAAACATTTTAACAAAATTGGTTTTCTCCCTGTTATTTCATTACATCATTAGGAGTCAATATCCTAAATATTAATATCATTAAATTAACTTTAACCACGCAGGGTCAGCCCACTAACACTGTTGATGTTAGTTTGTTTCTCAATGATTAAAGGAATGTACCATTATTAGTGTGTTACAGGTTCATTTATTCTTGTTTTGAATCTTTTGCTGCAATTCCTGGGTATTCTCTACCTCTTTTTTAAAATGTTAAAATTAGAGATCTGTTGACATTGGAGAAAGCACAGTGTTTATGTACTATATATACATTTTATGCATTATATTGACATATCTTTTTAATCTATCACCCCCATGTATTTTGGTATTTTTCAACCCTCTTCCTGCTGCCGATCATTATTTCCCAAATTTGGGATTTATCCACCTATTCGGAGCTGTGGACTCTCTTCCCAGGCCTCTGGACTTGTGGGACTGACCATCGCTGTACAGAACTCCTCTGTGGTATCTCTGGACTCTCCCTGGTGAGACGAGGATTCCTCTTCTATCTACTGGTCTACCGGACGACGTGTGGTTCCGGACTGTTGGTATTGCACATCTGTGCTTTACACTTTGTGAGTAGGATTCTTCTACCATTCCTGTTTATATTTGAATCACCTTATGATCTGCACTATTTGGCGCCCTCTATTCTGATTTGTTTAACTTTGAAAGCTATTATGCCTGCTTTTGTTTTTCTCTACTGAAACTGTTACATTGTGGAAATTGAATGTTTTGCCTAATGTTATTTTTCTTTTTCTGTTACATTTTGTGAGATGTCTCATTCTGATCCTGACTCTGATGTTACTGTAGAAACTATGATGCCCTGGAACACAATTCTACAAAGCTAAGTGTGTTCTTTTCATTATTAAGCTGTTGTTATTTCTTCAGCTCAATTATGTGGCATTTATTTATCTTGTTTTATGCTAGCAATGTTTCTACATGTACAATGACATTTACTGTTTTTTTACATATTAATTTCATGTACTTTATTTCATCTGCAAACATCACATGTTGTTTCTTATTTCATTAAAGGTTATGACTGCTATTATGCCTTTAAGTAAACTTACCAGGACTTTTCAAAATTGTTAAGATTTAATTAATTTTGTTCTGACCGACAGCATATTTAAGTTTATTCTACTGATGAAGGTTTCTTTGGCTCAAATTATCCTGTATCAGACAGTTTGTTAAGAATTCTCCTTATTTTTCATTTGAACATTTTTTTGTTCTTTGTTAAGGAAATTTTTCTATTTATAGCTTTTAGGAGTCTAGTCCTCCTATTAACTATCAGCCAGATTATGAGTTTTGCGTTAAGAGTGGCTCGCTAATAACTTGCAAGTTATTTCCACCGCTCACCTTTAATAGCGCTGCTATTACAGGTTTGCAAAAACCCGGCGTTTGCAGGCGATATGGCTGTGTTGAGCTCCATATCACACACAAATACAAGCGCACACAAATACAAGCGCTGCTTTGAGCTGCTTTGATGTGCTCGTGCACGATTTCCCCATCAATGGGGAGAGCCATCTAAAAAAAGCCTAACACCTGCAATAGTGGAGCGTAAAGCTCCTTAACGCAGCCCCATTGATGTCTATGGGGAAAGAAAATGTATGTTTAACCCTAACACCTTAACATAAACCCGACGTCTAAACACCACTAATCTGCTGCCCCCGACATTGCCGACACCTACATCAATTTATTAATCCCTAATCTGCCGCCCCCAATGTCGCCGCCACCACTATACTAAAGTTATTAACCCCTAAACCTCTGGCCTCCCACATCACTAACACTAAATAAATATATTAACCCCTAAACCTAACCCTAAGTCTAACCCTAACGTAACCCTAACCCTAACACCCCTAACTTTTTACATAATTAAAATAATTCTAAATAAAACCTACTAATAATAACTAAATAATTCCTATTTAAAACTAAATACTTACCTGTAAAATAAACCCTAAGCTAGATACAATATAACTAATAATTACATTGTAGCTATCTTAGGTTTTATTTTTATTTCACATCTAAGTTTGTATTTATTTTAACTAGGTAGACTAGTTAGTAAATTGTTATTAACTATTTACTAGCTACCTAGTTAAAATAAAGACAAATTTACCTGTAAAATAAAACCTAACCTGAGTTACACTAACACCTTACATTACAATAAAATGAAATAAATTAAATTAAAAAAATATATTTATCTAAATTACAAAAAAGAAAAAAAGAAAATATCAAAAATAAAAACAAAATTACTCCTAATCTAATAGCCCTATCAAAATAAAAAAGCCCCCCAAAATAAAAAAACCTAAGCTTACACTAAACTGCCAATAGCCCTTAAAAGAGACTTTTGCGTGGCATTGCTCCAAAGAAATCAGCTCTTTTTACCTGTAAAAAAAATACAAACAACCCCCAAACAGTAAAACCCACCACCCACACAACCAACCCTCCAAATAAAATCCTATCTAAATAAACCTAAGCTAACCATTGCCCTGAAAAGGACATTTGGATGGGCATTGCCCTTAAAATGGCATTTAGCTCTTTTACGTTGCCCAAAACCCTAAGCTAAAAATAAAACCTACCCAATAAACACTTAAAAAAACCTAACACTATCCCCCCAGCCCTTTGGCCTTTGAGGTCAATTTATTGTCTACCATTTATTTGGGTATTAATAACTACTGTTTTTATCAGCTGCTAATTTGGTTAACTCTGAGTGTAAGCACTGAAGAAGCGTGTTTTGTATCCATCTGGGAGAAAAACGCTATATAATTACTGAAGGTGCAGTTCTCAAACCAGTCCTTCTGGTGGGGGGCAGATTAAATTGTTTTTGGATGAACTCAGTCCAAAGTCCAAATTCTATATTATTCTGTGAATTTTTTTCAGGAGTGATTATGCCAGTTCTTTTTGCAGGAGCAGGATTTGGGTTTCTATTCAATTCTATTCTTTGTCCCTAAGAAGAAAGGTTCGTTCAGTCCATTCTTGGATCTGAAGACTTTTATATTGTTTTCTTTAAGTTGGCGATTATAAGGACTATTATGCCTTTTTGTTAAGGTCATTTCATGTCCACTCCATTTTTCAGGATATTTATCCTCATATTTTATTTCATTCAGACCACTTGTGGATTCTGAGATTTTCTTTTTAATCTTTACTAATTTGTCGCTTTTCCATTTGGTTTAGTGACAGCTTTTTGAATCTTTTCAAAGGTTCTTGGTGCCCTTTTTTCTGTCTTCAGACAGTAGGGTATTGTGGTGCTTCCTTTTTTGGATGGTATCTTGGCATTAGCTTAAACTCTTCCTTTATTAAAGCCGGACAGATAGCTCAGCATGCTAATGTACTGTGGCTGAACTCTGTAGCAACCTGAGGATTGCAGGTTTGATTCTCGGCGAGATCCATTCAGCCTTTCATCCTTCCGAGGTCGATTAAATGAGCAGCGTCTTGAGTCCCTTATGGGTGATTAGATACAAGTACCCAATACATACATATGAAAGAGCAGTATTCAAATACAGTATATGGACTTTTATTTGTGTGGAATCCCTCATGAATCAACTAAGTTTTGTTTATTCAAGATATGGGTTTAATTTACCAAAGAATTCTGTGATTCCTCAGTCACTTCTTTTTGGGTTTCTAGATATATTCTGTGTACATGTCTTTGTCTTTATCGGACAAAAGTCAATTGTAAGTGGCGTTAGCCTGTCTAACTTACAGTATTGAACATTTCTTTCAGTGGCTATGTGCATGGAGGTTTTAAGTCTCATAACTGCAGTTTCGGGCGTGGCTCCCTTTGCTCGTTTTTCATCTGAGTCCAAGCTTTTAAATCTTCTTTTATTTTCCTAAGTAAAGGTATATAGTTTGAGCTATACCATGTATCCTCTCGAAATCGAGATTCCTAAATACTAGGGCTGCAACAACTAATCGGTAAGATTGATCATAAAAATAGTTGTCAAAGAATCTCATTTTCATTTATTATTTTTTTTTCTATCCAATTAATCGGATGATTATTGCCCGATTAATCGGATAGAAAAAAGATTTAAAATATAAATAAATTCCATTTTTTTTGCACAATCTTAGTTGCAGTAGTTCATCAGATTAAAGCAGCTGGTGCTGTGCAACTGACCAACTAATCACAGACCACCTAATTGATAATGAGATTTGTTGACAACTATTTTTATGATCAAACTTACCGATTAGTTGTTGCAGCCCTACTAAATACCTTATACCCTCTTGAGCTATCTTAAAATAGTTTCCAAGCCTCAGATCTTCGTCCTCCCTGACTATCATCAATTCAGATTTACCTGTTAATCTTGTAGCCTGAAAAAGAACTAAAATCTGCTATTATTTTAAGTACTAACGTGATATTTTCCTTAAGATTGCAAACATATAATAATAAATCATCTGCATAAAGGGAAACTTTGCACTCATAATTACCTACCATTATGCCCTGTATTTTTTTCTTAACATAATGGATAAGTAATCTGAGTTTAGCAGGGATATGGGTCTATATGATTCCATCATAGTAGAATTTTTATTTGGTTTTAATATTAAAGTGGTCCAAGATGCCGTGAAATGAGATGACACCCCCCCCCCCCCCCCCCATAAAATATTGATTAAACAAAGAAGTTAAGCTTGGAACTATACTATTAAAAGTTTATAATATTCATTCGGTAGTAGGTCTGGCCCAGGGGCTTTGTTATTTTTTAGTTTCTTGATAGCATTACTAATCTCTTCTTCTGAGATTGGTCTAATAAGTTTATTCCTCTCCGTTTCCTTAAGCTTTGGATTTTTAATCTTAGCCCAGAAATCGCTCTTTTTTTTAAAGTTTAATTCTCCTGAGCTATAAACCTTCTGGTAGTATTCCTTAAACAATTTCAAAATGTCTTCCGTCTTATTTTCAATCTTCCCGTTCATGGTTATGGAGCTGATATGAATATGTCCTTTTTTCGTGGAAAAATTACCATTATTCGTATAAATGTTAAGAATTATTGGGGAATGATCCGATATTGTTATCTCTTTTACTTCTGCTTCCACCTCTAAGCCTATTAGTTTCTCTGAGATCAAAAACATGTCTATCCTTGAAAACGTCTTGTGAGCCTTAGAGGCGCATGTATACTCCCTACCAATCAGGTTCCTCTCTCTCCAAACATCCTTTACGTTAAGATTTGTTGCAAGTCTACCAAGTAATTTAGCCTCAAGTTTATCTCTTCTAGTTTTCTTCCCAGCTGCTCCTTCTCTTACTCTGTCTAAGGGAATTTGAAAAACCATATTAAAATCCCCCCCCTATTATAAGAATCCCGTCTGCTTTTTCCAATAATTGAGATTGAATATCTCACCAAAATGTTGGAGTATGTTCATTGGGACCATAAACATTACATATAGTGAATTTTCTTCTCTCGACCTCCAGTTTTAAAATCATATATCTTGCTTCTGTATCTAGCTCAGAGGATAAAATTGTATATTGGAGATTTTTATTCAAAAGAATCGCTACCCCTTTCTTTCTCTTACAACATGGGGTTCCAATTACTTCTCCCACCCAACCAAATTTCAATTTAACCAATTCCTCTTCTCTCAGATGTGTCTCCTGGATGAGGGCAACATCAGTCTTCAGACTCTTGAGTTGTCTCAAAATTGCTTTCCTCTTTATCGGGGAGGTGATGCCACCCACATTCCAGGAGACACATCTAATTTGATTTGTCATTTAAATTCTAGTGAAACCATCTACCCAAGAGTAAATAGCATAGGGAAAGGGAATTTTTTTTTTTAAAAAAATAGGGGTTAATAAATATTTTAGGTGGCGGCTATGTCCAGAGTGGCAGATTAGGGGTTAATAATTTTATTTTAGTGTTTGCGATGCGGGAGGGCCTCGGTTTAGGGGTTAATATGTAGTTTATGGCTGTTAGTGTATTTTGTAACATTTTAGTTATGAGTTTTATGCTACAGCTTTGTAGCATAAAACTCATAACTACTGACCTTAGATGGCGGTACTAATCTTGACGGTATAGGGTGTGTATCGCTCACTTTTTGGCCTCCCAGGCAAAACTCGTAATACCGGCGTTATGGAAGTCCCATTGCAAAAGGACTTTTTTAAAAATGCGGTACTGACGTTGCGTGACAGACAAAAAAAGTAATACCAGCAGTAGGGAAAAAGCAGCATTATGAAGATTTTTCACTCATAACGCAAAACTCTTAATCTAGCTGCTTGTTAATAATTATTTTCAAATCCGGATTTTAACATTTTTGCTTTTGAGGTTTTTTCCTATTCAATATACTATCTGTATTATATTCTAGAGTATGGTTATTCTGATTCCCTCTTGGGACTGTACTACTATTTCTATGGAAATTATTACTTGTTTTCAGGATTCTTTAGAATTTGAATATAACCTTAGTAGAGCATATTCACATACTGTTTATATTTTTAGCTCAGCTTTATCTGTGGCTGACATTACTGTTCTCTCAACCTTTGTTGAACAGTTAGCATAAGCTGTTTCAGATTCATAAGTATATAACTCTGTTTATTTACTTTAGATGTATTCATTTAATTATGTTTACTATATCTATTACTATGTTTTCAAATACATTTTATTATCTCTCTCTTGTTAGGATAATAATTTGTTTGATTTCTATTATCTCCACTATTTCTGGAAGTTTAGAGTTTTTTTCTGCCCTACTTTTAGTCCGGTGATGTAGATCAGTTGGTGAATTTCCTGACTACAAACGCTTGTTCTAGATCCAAGGGTCACAGATTAATTTCCCGGCAGGGTTAATACAGCCCTTTGAGGTCAATTTATTGTGTACCATTTATTTGGTTATTAATATCTACTGTTTTTATCAGCTGCTAATTTGGTTAACTCTGAGTGTAAGCACTGAAGAAGCGTTTTTTTTTTTTATCCTTCTGGAAGAAAAACGCTATATAATTACTAGTTATTAGACTGCATGAAGGTGCGGTTCTCAAACCAGTCCTTCTGGTGGGGGGCAGATTAAATTGTTTTTGGATGAACTCAGTCCAAATTCTATATTATTCTTAGGGTTTGAATAGATTTTTAGAATGAGTCCTCTATGGGAAAAATCTTTCTTTTTCAGGAGTGATTATGCCAGTTCTTTTTGCAGGAACAGGATTTGGGTTTCTATTCAATTCTATTCTTTGTCCCTAAGAAGAAAGGTTTATTCAGTCCATTCTTGGATCTGAAGACTTTTATATTGTTTTGTTTAAGCTGGCAATTATAAGGACTATTATGCCTTTTTGTTAAGGTCATTTCATGTCCACTCCATTTTTCAGGATATTTATCCTCATATTTTATTTCATTCAGACCACTTGTGGATTATGAGATTTTTTCTTCAGACAATAGGGTATTGTGGTGCTTCCTTTTTTGGATGGTATCTTGGCATTAGCTTAAACTCTTCCTTTATTAAAGCTGGACAGATAGCTCAGCATGCTAATGTACTGTGGCTGAACTCTGTAGCAACCTGAGGATTGCAGGTTTGATTCCCGGCGAGATCCATTCAGCCTTTCATCCTTCCGAGGTCGATTAAATGAGCAGCGTCTTGAGTCCCTTATAGGTGATTAGATACAAGTACCCAAAACATACATATGAAAGAGCAGTATGGACTTTTATTTGTGTGGAACCCCTCATGAATCAACTAAGTTTTGTTTATTCAAGATATGGTTAGAGGGTTTAATCTACCAAAGAATTTTGTGATTCCTCAGACAAGGGTCACTTCTTTTTGGGTTTCTAGATGTATTCTGTGTTCATGTCTTTGTCTTTATCGGACAAAAGTCAATTGTAAGTGGCATTAGCCTGTCTAACTTACAGTCTATAACATTTCTTTCAGTGGCTATGTGCGTGGAGGTTTTAAGTCTCATAACTGCAGTTTCGGGCATGGCTTCCTTTGCTCGTTTTTCATCTGAGATCTCTTTTTGCTTTTCATACTGAATCAATGATACAGGGATTGTTTTTAGATATGACAGTTGATATTTTTAAATCCTAACACTCTACTCTCTCTGTTTTGGTGATTAGTCTATCATCATTTTATTCAGGGGTCCTCCTTTGGTTCGTCCTTCCTGGACTGTATTCTTAATGGATGCAAGTCTTACAGGTTGGGGATCTGTCTGAGGGTCTTTTGACAGCACAAGGGGTTTGGAAACAATACATATGCATGGTTGGTTGTATAGTTATACTTTAGCCTTAAAGTGGTATTTATTAGTACAAACATTTTGCGAGAACTACATTGTATCACAATCTTTTTGTTAGCTATTAACAACTATTGTTGGAGTGAATGTACTCCTCCCAGATACATTTAATAGAGTAGTAGTTGTCTAGTTTGTGTATTTGAAAATAGTGATGTTTCTCAAGTGATAGTGTAAAGGTAATATGTGCTGTCCAGTCTGCTACTGAGGGTACTGATTTCTATTTCCACAGTATGGGAATCAATTGTTTTGCGCAATTTAACGTTGGGTATAGTAGCTGCGATCTAAGTTTGCATTTTGCAGCTTTGTGGTTTTGTGAAAGAGACAAGTTAGTGGGTTAGAAGTTATGTCTGTTTGGAGCACTTTATTTCAATGAGTATGAGGGACCAATATTTGTTTATCTTTGGGCAGTCGTACCATATATGAGTTGGTGAACCTATTTGTCTGCAGTTTCTCCAGCAGTTAGCAGAGGATTTAGGGTATACCTGTTCTATGCTTTGGGGTGTATAATACCATCTACTAAGGAGTTTCAAGTTGGTTTCCCGGAATCTCATGGATGACGACGAGGAATTCATCTGTGCAATGATAGTGAGCCATTTTGATGGCAGAAATGACTGGGCGGAGCAGTTGAACAGTAAGGTTGTCAATAGTTGAAACGAAAATAGAGGAGCACAGACATGTGATAAATGCAAGTAAAAATATTTATTAGCACAGTGGCGCCATAGCGCTGAATGAGTGAATAAAAAAATACACACAAAGTGGAGGGGTGAATATCCCGAGGTTAATATTCAGAATGTCATATGGGCTAAAATTACCAGACAGGTAGACGCGTTTCAGCTTATAGCCTTACTCATTACCAGAACTAAAAGTTCTATAAAACTGTTAGCCCATGTTTCTTTTGGACACCGGGTTCACACCCCCTTCTTTACACTGTCCAATTCAGAGTCTCCAAACTCGGCAGCTCATTTTAATATTGGACATCAATTAGATAATACTAGACCACGGAGAAGCATTGCAACCATTATTTACCTGTAATGTATTTTAAACATAATAAATAGACCTAAAGTGCATATAAATATAGACAATTTGGCTGTAGCATTCCCCGGTCAGATCATGTTCTCCTTTGTGCGCGCTCTCCTATACACCAGTAGTGTTCATTATAACATTACATACTCAGCGTGTTTCCCTGCTGTTTTGTCAATACACAGATAGCTTGCCACTTAAGCGCCACATAATAAGAAAAAAAAAAATATATATATATATATATGTGTGTGTGTATCGCTGGCTATCCTTGGTGCCCACTATACTAGAGAGGAGGAGGGGTAGCTGTATGCTAAATATAACCGCCCCTTCTAAAAGCTTACTATTACACCCTAACCATTACTATAGAGGCTAATGGGAACCAACCTTACTAGCCATATCATAGTGCCTGTTAACAAAGGAGAAAAAAGACATAATATGTGTCCTAGGGTTATCTAGTGATAAATAAATGGATACATGAGTGTGAAACTTAAATATGATGGGACCCTATTGGCCCCTATGGAAGATGGAATATCTAAGTCACTTTAGATTCAAATAGCAAAAGCTATCCGTTTATATAAATGTACATGGAATGAAGGGCCCCGCCCCTACAGGGTGGAAACCAGCAATGGAGTATGGTTGTCCATAATCACCTGCCAACTGGGACACGTACCCTGAGGCAAGCAAGGTCTCACCAAAAATTAATGAGATCAAACTCAGAGTTGAGGCCTTCTGGAACTCTGGTCCTCAGTTTGAAGATCCAGAAAGCCTCCCTCTCACCTAACTTGCGGATCCTGTCCTGCCCCCCCCCCTGAGTGGAGGGATCCGTTGTATAACAGTCCATGTAAATGTAGTCATATTCTTTTGATGTAAACCAGAAAAATGGTTCACCAGAGGAGTGGTGAGTACACCTGCTCTGATATCTGCTAAGTGCTCCTTGATACGGGTTCTTGCCTCCCTAGTGGTTAGCCCTACATACTGGACCGACCGCAATAGGGGTAACACACCGTCAAGGTTCAAAGTAAGCAGGAGGAAGAAAATCCGGCTCAGCCGCCATTGGAGGCGGTCTTAGGAACACAGCCTGTATCGTTCAGCAGGACGGTGAGGCACTGGATTCATGGAGGAGGAGCGGTTCACACAACAGCCACTTCGGTTGAATGCCCAGAGAGACCGGGAGGTACGTACCACATATTACACTGTGTCCTGATGAGTTATACTGAATCACACCTTCAGGGTCACAGTTTGTGAAAGCCAAATATTTCAACTCACTCCCTATTAGGGATAGGGCATCACTCTAAAGGGGGTGACTGCCTTCTGCTTTACCAAACAATAACTTCATGCTACACACAATGTGTTGAGACTGTTGTTTCCATATATATTTGTATGCATTGTTTTTGGGATTGCCCACCCACCAGAACTTCCCCACTTTCTCTATTTCATAGTCAATACTTTGGTAACCTGCTTGCTTGCTCTGCTGCAGATTATCCCTGGAATTATTTAGGAAATGTTGGCAACTATGAAATTTATGTGTAAATGTGTGTGTGTATCAATGTATGTGTAAATATGTGTGTATATAAATGTATGTGCATGTGTGTGTCAGTATGTGTGTGAAAATATGTATGAGTATATATGTATGTGTAAATATGTATGTGTGCAGGTAAATTGTGTTACCTGCTATGTTGTGCAGAGACACCACAAGCTATTACACATTACGGTTATAGAGAAAATAGATTTTGATATTTTTGCGCAAAACAAAATGGCTGCCAGATCTTGTGATCTACAGCCTCCATATTACGCACAATAGTGCTCACCATAGATGTCAATTAACATGACAGAAATAAAGCATTTTTGTCAAACGGTTTTGTTTTATTATTGATTTAAAAATATAGTTAAGGATTTTTGAACAATTCAAAATGTTAGTCATAAGTTAACTCTCAAATCAAAATTTCAAGTCTGTCCCATAAGCGGTTTCGGAGAAGATTTTTGTAGCTTTTAAAAACAGCGCATACGAAACAAAATGGCCACCAAGTTATGCAATGTATGGCTTTCAAATTGCACATACTAATGCTCACTATAGACCTCTACAATTTGCAGAAGTTTCATGAACATTTGCAAATGTTTTATTTCACGAAGGCGACTGTGCATTTTGAATTTTAACTGCAATATTGTCTTTGAGGGTTATGACTATGTGTAATCAAGTGTCTATTACACTGTAATATTGTTAAATATTGTAAAACTAATGCATAAAGTGCAAATTTACGCAATTAAATGTCGATAAAAAGGTTAATGTCTCACAGCAGCCATGTTGATTATGGAAAAATCGCAGTTTGAACAAATTTGATATAGGACCTTGCAAGGAGCATATGTGCAAAATTGCATTTTATTGCACTAAGTGGTTTAAGAGAAGATGTTTAAAGTTTTTCGCAAAATGCCAGATGACTGCTACATCATGTGACCAAGGTACTTCTGTTGAGCAACAGCAAATCTAGGTCATAGCAGCACTGAGCACAGCAAGTTTCAAAGTTGTAACATAAGCAGTTCTAGAGCTTTTTAAGCATTTCTCGAAATGTGTCGCAAAAAACAAAATGGCTGTCTAACCATATGACCTATGAGTTCAACGTTGCATGAGATGTAGCAGAGCAATAGGCTGTACCAGCATACCTGATTTCAAGAGCTTTGCTTTAGCAGTTCAAAAGTTTTGGGCAATAGAAAAAGTGGCATAATAATAATAATAATAATAATAAATCCAGATATCAACTTCCACCTTGAGCCATCTTAGCATCTCCAGGGATTCAGATGCAAATTTATGGTTT
The DNA here is from genome assembly GCF_027579735.1 of Bombina bombina. NCBI lineage: Eukaryota > Metazoa > Chordata > Amphibia > Anura > Bombinatoridae > Bombina > Bombina bombina. The sequence goes on along the minus strand of NC_069503.1, from coordinate 25,506,364 downwards.
CTTTGCAAGCCGTTTCCAGCATGTGATCACAATTGAAATTGACTACTGTGTCACTACAGATGCCGTAACAGACCAAAAACAGAGAACAATAGAGCAACGCGTTTCGGCTTTGTCCAGCCTTTTTCAAGCTTGAAGTGGAAGTCGATATCTGGATTCCTTATACTTGCTGTGACATGAAGTTATTACATTTGATGTAAGTAATTAAGTGCACCATTTTTTACAAACTTTTTTCTTTCTGTTGTCCATATTTTCTGCAGTATCTGACAACAGCAAAGCATCTACTTCAACTTGACGCTTATTGCATTTAAAAAACCTAATGCCTACTGCACTTTTACCGACTTTTTATGGACTTTTTAACTTTTTATTATTATATTTTCTTTTGATGTGTTTTGATGTGATTCATATGTACTTGTGATTTGATCTATTTCAAACATCGTTTATGACATTGTTTTAGCAATTAAAACCTCTATATAATAATATCAGCATTTAACTTTTCCACATACTTAACCCACATATATAGATATGCGACCTTTATTAGCCCATATAGGGATTTTTCATTATTTCTTTCAGCTACTACACATAAATTTAGCTTCAGTGTGAAGCGCAAGTGCATTCCTTTCTGACACCTGTTTATCAGGTGTTTAGAATCTTTTTGTTCCCGATATAAGGTTATCCAGCAAGTTTCACAGTTCTCATAAGCTGTTGCAGAGAAAACAGATTTTCGTGTAAAACAAAATGGCTGCCAGATCATATGATATACAGTCTCCACATTATGCATAATAGTTCTCACCATATATGTCAATAAACATGGTAAAAATAAAGCATTTTTGTAAACAGTTTTTGTTTTATTATTAATTAAAAAATATTGTTAAGCATTTTTGAACAATTCAAAATGGCTGCCAAACCACATGACCTATCAACTTGTTTTGAACAAATCTGAATGTTAGTCATAAGATAACTCTATAAACAAAATTTCAAGTCTGTGCCATAAGCGGTTTCGGAGAAGAAGACTTTTTTTGTTTCATGAAATATTTTAAATGTTTTATTTCACGAAAGCTACTGCGCAATACGAACCTTGACCACAAAATTGTCTTTGCGGATCATGGCTATGTGTAATCGTGTCTATTGCACTGTAATATTGTTAAATATTGTCAAACTAATGCATAAAGTGCAAATGTACGCAATTAAAAGTCGATAAAAATGGTAATTTCTTGCAGCAGCCATGTTGATTTTGGAAAAATCGCAGTTTGAACAAACTTGATATAGGACCTTGCAAGGAGCATATGTGCAAAATTGTGTTTCATTGCACTAAGTGGTTTAAGAGAAGATGTTTGAAGATTTTCTCAAAATTCAAGATGGCGGCCATGTCATATGACTGAGGCTCTTTTCTTGAGCAGTAGAAAATCTAGGTTATAGTAGCACTGAGCACAGCAAGTTTCAAATTTGTAACATAAGCAGTTCCAGAGCAGAAGATTTTTAAGCATTTCTCAAAATTAGTCGCCCAAAAGCAATATGACTGCCATATCATATGACCTATGAGTTCAATATTGCATGAGATGTAGCAGAACAATAGGCTGTACCAACACATCTGATTTCAAGTGCTTAGCACTAGCTGTTGAAGAGTTATGCTCAATAGAATACACATGGTAAAAATAAAGCATTTTTGTAAAACAGTTTTTGTTTAATTATTAACCTTTTAACGCCGTTCTGCCGTTCTATTCCGTCATAATTACACTGGGCTTTAGAGCCGTTATGACGGAATAGAACGGCATAACGGTTTTCAGCTATTATTTTCTTCTGGATCCGGTTGGGGGATGTGCCTAGCACCTCTGGCACTCCCCCAGGATCCAATCAGCATGGAGGGGGTGTATTGATTGTCCCCTGTAACACTGTAGCAGCCAATGAGTGGAATCATTGGCTGTTACAAGTGTATCCGCTCCCTCTCCTCTCTCAGTGCGATCTGAGAGAGAGAGGAAGACAGTTTAGTGTTGGTGTGTGCTGCAGAAAGCGGAGAGGGAGAAAAAATATAGTTACAAACAATATATTTTTTTTTTTGCTGCTGATCACAGAGCTGCTACTGTGATCAGCCTAATATAACTTGCTTAGCCTGTTAGGGCTTTGATCAGTGTTGATCAAAAGCATTGGGGGTTTATTTGTGGGGGTTACAAATATATATTTTTTTTTTGCTGCTGATCACTAAACTGCTACTGTGATCAGCCTAATATCACTGTGATCAGCCTGTCAGGGCTTTGATCAGTGTCAAAAAGTTTATTTGTGGGGATCTTTAGTTATTGTTAACCCCTTCCCTGCTGTTCCCAATCACTACCCTTCCCAGTGCTTTTTTTTTTTTTTTTAGTTTATAAAAAAAAATATATATAAAAAAAACATACATTTTTTTTTTAAAATCTGAGGGAATAGGGTGGGTGGGAATAGGTGGGTGGTAATTGGGAGGTGGTAATTGGGGTGGTTTAGTGTGATTTTGGGGAAGGTGAAGTGGGAATTGGTGGTGGTGAAGTGGAAAAAATCCCTTATGGCACGCTATTCAGCAGAAGAGGCTTATGCCATTCTTGCCGAAGATTCAGGGAGTGAAACCCTCTCTGCTTTGTCTGACAGCGCAACCCTTACGGCATCAGATATAGAGCCCCTGAGTGATACATCTAATGCTGGTGCTCCCTGCCCGCAACCTAAAAGGAGGCGTCGCACAAATGACCAAAATTGGCTACCCCCAAATTTCACTGCCCCAGAAATGCCAGAATTTACTGAGACTCCTGGCATCACAACTGATGTTCCAGTATGTGAGCCAATAAACTATATGTCCCTGATTCTGACAGATACCATGTTTGAGCATATAGTTGCTCGAACAAATTTATATGCCAGCCAGTATCTGTCCAAAAATCCCCAATCTCTCTATGTCAGAAAAAATACCTGGCACCCCACTGACATACCAGAGAATAAAAAGTTTTGGACCCTGACATTAACAATGGGGATTGTGAAGAAACCCAGCATACGTTCATACTGGAGCCAGAACCCCATCCTGGCTACCCCTCTTTTTCCAGGGGTTATGAAGAGGGACAGATATGAATAATTGCTGCGGTTTCTCCATTTTAATGATAATACCCAGTGCCCCCCCAGAAATGACACCCTGCATGACAGGTTATATAAATTAAGGCCCCTGATAAGCCACCTATCCCAAAAATTTAAAGACGTTTACATCCCTGAGCAGGACATTTGCATTGATGAGTCCCTCATGAAATTTAAGGGGAGATTGCTTTTCAAGCAATATATACCATCCAAGAGGTCCCTCTATGGGGTAAAATTTTATAAACTCTGTGAATGCAGTACTGGGTATACCTGGGCATTTCGCATCTACCAGGGAAAAGATAGCCACTTGGATCAACCTGGCTGCCCAGATTCAGTTGGCACAAGTGGGAAAATTGTGTGGGATCTCCTACTACCCCTACTAAATAAAGGGTACCATATGTGGCTCGATAATTTTTACACCAGCAAAGCGCTATTAAAATTTTTATTTTATTTTGAAACCGTGGCCTATGGCATAACGAGAAAAAAATCACACAGGTTTCCCCCAGAAGCTGACGTATGGAAAAAAAAGTAGGGGCACAACGTCAGCTTTATGCCACAATGAGCTACTGGCCCTTCGGTACACTGATAAAAAGGATGTGTACATGCTCTCCACAATGCACGATGAAGCTACAGTGCCAGTGTCTGTGAAGGGAAGATCTGCACAGATCCTAAAGCCAAAGTGCATTGTGGAGTACAACAAAAACATGGCGGGGGGTAGATTTAGCTGACCGGTGCCTGCAGCCATATCTAATTCAAAGAAAAACTAGAACTTGGTACAAAAAAGTAGCTTTTTATATTATGCAGATCGCAGTATATAATGCATATGTGCTGTACAAAAAATCAGGCACAGGGAAACCTTATACTTTTTTTGGAATTTGTGTAAAATGTAACATCTGATATTTTGTTTAACCAGACCCCTAATCCTCCCACTGTTTAATCTGAAGATGTTGAGCGACTCTGTGGCAGGCATTTTCCCACTAGGATCCCCCCCACTGCCTGCAAAAGAACACCCCAGAAAAGATGCAGAGTCTGCTATAAAAAAGGAGGGAGGAGGGATTCTAGTTACCATTGCCCTGACTGCCCCTCTCAACCTGGCCTCTGTATCACTAATTGCTTTCGAATATATCACACAGAGTTAAACTTTTAATTTGAAAGCAACCTGTATGTGTTCCTAATTTATTTTATTTTATTATTCTGTATTCCTAACTTCATAAATCCCCTGACCTTGTCCTGTCCCTTTATATGTTAAGCCCATCCACTCTAAGGCCATTATAAGTTATACAAAACAACTAAGATACTCCTTTTAGAATATCCTGAGTTATCCACTTTTGCAAATGGTATCTCATGAGGGGGGTCATTTTCATTCCTGGGCTGCCATACTGTCTCAGAGGCAACATAGGTCCAGAAAATCAATGTGCCAAATTTCTATGCAGACCCTATATTGGGCCCTGTAACTTCCTAAAGCCCCATAAAACCTCTGCATAGGGGGTATTGTTGTACTCATGGGAGATCACTGAACACAGATATGGGTGTATTATAGCAGTAAAAAATATAAGGACGATGATGATCTAAATAGAAAAAAGTCAGTGTTTGTGTGAAAAAAGCAACAACAAAAAAAAATATGACCACTAAATTTGACCAGGTTTTGTGACTAAGTGGCTACAAAAAAGACTAAACATAGTCCTTTTTCAATACCCTGGGTTGTCTACTTTTGCAAATGGTATGCCATGGTGGGGTAACTTTCATTCCTGCGCTGCCATACTGTCTCAAAGGCAACATAGGTCCAGAAAATCAATGTGCCAAATTTCCATGCAAATTGGCAGACCCTATATTGGGTGCTGTAACTTCCTGAAACCACATAAAACCTGTGCATAGGGGGTATTGTTGTACTCATGGGACATTGCTGAACACAAAGATGGGTGTATTATATCAGTAAAACCTAAAAGGATGATATAAACAGCAAAAAGGCAGTGTTTTTGTGATAAACTAAAAATAAAATATAAACATTACCTTTGGCCAGATGTTGTGACTAAGTGGCTACAAACAAAGACTAAACATAGTCCTTTTTCAATACCCTGGGGTGTTACTTTTGTAAATGGTATGCCACGATGGGGTAATTTTCATTCCTGGGCTGCTATAATGTCTCAAAGAGGACAAAGGCCCAGAAAATGAATATGCCAATTTCCCATGTAAATGGGCAGATCCCATATTTGGCCCTGTATCTTCTGTAAACCCCATAAAACCTGTACATGGGGGGTACTGTTTTACACTTAGGACATTGACAAACACAAATATGTGTGTTTTATAGCAGCAAAACATAAAAGGTTGATGACAGAAACAGCCAAAGTGCAGTGTTTGTGCAAAAAACGCATTAAAAAAATGAGCACTACATTTGGCCAGATGTTATGCCTAAGGGGCTTCACAAAAAGATGTGACATGGCCCTTTTGGAATACCCTGGGGTGTCTTCTTTTGCAAATGGTATGCCATGATGGGGTAATTTTCATTCCTGGGCTGCTATAATGTCTCAAAGAGGACATAGGCCCAGAAAATTAAGGTGCCACATTTCTATGCATAAAGACTGAAATGGGCAGACCCCATATTTGGCCCTGTAACTTCTGTAACCCCCATAAAACCTGTACATGGGGGGTACTGTTTTACTCGTAGGACCTTGACAAACACAAATGTGTGTGTTTTATAGCAGCAAAAAAAGGTACATTACCACACTCCATATAAAAAAATATAATCTTTATTCAAAATAAAATGCTGTTAGCAAAGAACAATGACAACTGCCACGAATGTGGGGAGAGAGCGCAGCACACAGGCTTACGCGTTTCGGCAGATTGCCGTAATCATAGCCTGGTGTGTGTCTATCCTACATGTCCTTAAAAACACTTAAAATAATGCTAATAGGTTGAAAAATGCGCTCACTCCACCCTCTAATAATGTGCATATGGGGAATACCTGCAACACCTACTTAACCCTTTGTATGTTCCCTATTCACTTATAAGTGCATAGTGATGTAATGTATCTTGTTAACAATAAGAAGAAAAGAGAGGGCTTTGGTCCACAGGATAATTTTTCACAATTTATATGTTTTCATATAAATAACACATATATGTATGTGAAATAAAATATTGTATTTATAACTTTGAGTTTATAACTGTTGGACTAACCCTGCCCCTGATGGTATTGTTGTTACTTTTTGTAGTGACAAAAATAAATATAAATTTATAAATATATCCACCATTACTGGCAATTCGCCATATATATCTGTCTTATGATGTTAATTATATTGGCGATTGTTGTGGGACAATAATATCTATTTATTACAAAGTGACCGGACACATTCTAATTGCAAAGATTTTGGGGAATTTTGTTCTTTGGAAATTGATATCTTGCACATCTCAGACATGCTTTGTTGCATGTCCTACTGCATATATATGTGCCTTCCAAGACACTCTACAATAGGGTTATCTCACTCCCAGTAGTTTATTATGTCGTATCTGGAATTGAGACCCTCTGGTACTCTAGTTCTGAGTCTTAGAATCCAGAACATTTCCCTTTTAGCTAGGAGTTTGTCAAGATCTCCTCCCCTTTTGGGAACCTTCACTTCCTCAATTGCACACCATTTAAGTGTGTCAATATCACCTCTGTGATTTTCTGTGAAATGTCTTACTAGGGGTGTTTGTGATTTGCCTCTCGTAAGGGTAGATAAATGTTCACGTATCCGAGTTTTAATGTCCCTAGAGGTGAGACCTATGTATTGTACTCTACACACTTGGCATGTCAGCATGTATATCACACTCGTAGTCGTGCAATTCATACAAGTCTTAATTTGAAACATCTCTCCTGTCACATGAGACTTAAAAGTTTTGGTTTTATCCAAATACTCGCATGGTTTACATTTCTTGTGACCGCAGTTATACATGCCTCTGCTGGTCATCCAAGTGCTCTGGGTTTTAGTTTGTGATTTTAATTCTGTGGGTGACAGTAGCGACCCCAAAGTGGGACATTTCCTTGAACTACACCTAATACCTTTCTTAACCACTTCGATCAATTTTTCGTCGGCGGCCAAAATGGGAAAATGTTTGCGTATTATATTAGCAATCTCAGGGAACTGAGCACTGTAACTGGTGACAAATGTCACACCTTTAAAGTCCTCTTTCTGTTTATTTCTTCCTCTGAGGAAGTTTTCTCTAGTCAAAGGTTCTACCTGCATTCTGGCTTTTCTGACAGTTTTGCTGGGATAGCCTCTCTCTTTAAGTCTCTGTTCTAGGGCAGCTGCCTCCTGATGGTAATCTCCATCTTTGGAGCAATTCCTTTTCAGGAGAATAAATTCGCCCTTCGCTACAGCTGCTGCCGTATGCCTGGGATGGCAACTTCTACCATGTAGCAATTTGTTGCCACTAATGGGCTTTCTGTATACTTTAGTACTGACCCTGTTGTCCTCTGTGCCTATTAATACTAAATCAAGATAATTAATAGAAGTAGGATTATGTTCATGGGTGAAGCTCAAGCCCACATCATTGTCGTTTAAGCTTTCCACAAAACCCTTGATGTCTCTGGGATCACCCTTCCAGATAAACAGGAGATCGTCAATGTATCTTCCATACATGACGATTCGATCCTTGTAGATGTTTCTATCCCCAAAGATGTGGAAGAACTCCCACCAACCTAAAAATAGGTTGGCGTAAGAGGGGGCAAACTTGGCCCCCATTGCTGTTCCACATCTCTGGAGATAGAAAACATCTTGAAACTGGAAGAAGTTGTGGGTCAAAAGATACCTGGTTACCCTAAGAACAAAATCCTGAAATTCTCTCGAATATTCTGAGTAATTCCTAAGAAAGAATTTTATAGCCCGTAGGCCTTCCTCATGAGGGATCGAGGAGTATAAGGACACAGCGTCAACTGTTATCCAATGGTAGTCTTGATCCCACTTCTGCGTTTCCATCATACCAAGGACATGCTTAGTGTCCTTAATGTATGATGGAAGTGATTTGACAAAAGGCTGAAATATGGTATCTAACCACTGGGAGAGATGTTCTAAGAGAGACCCTATACCACTTACTATGGGACGACCTTGTATTTCCTTGAGTGACTTATGGACCTTGGGTAAGTGATGGAACAGGGGTATTCTTGGATTGTCCACCAAAAGAAATTCCATAGTTTTTATGTCAATGCACCCCTGTTCCATCCCATCGTCCAATAGGTCACGTAATTCTCTCTTGTAAGTTTCAGTGGGGTCCCTTGGCAATGTGGCATAGTTTCTCTCATTGCATAATTGTCTCAATGCTTCCGTAACATAGACCTCCCTGTCTAAGACTACTACTGTCCCCCCCTTGTCTGCACCCTTGATGACAAGTTCTGTGTCATCTTGCAGTTGTTTCAATGCTATTCTTTCTTCTGCTTTCAGATTATGCCTAGTGGGAATGATATTATCTTTAAGAGCAATGAGATCACTCTCGACCCTATTAAAAAAGGTCTCAATGATGTTCCCCCTACTCTGTATGGGATAAAATACAGACTTAGGTTTAAAAAAGGTCTCAATGATGTTCCCCCTACTCTGTATGGGATAAAATACAGACTTAGGTTTGTAACCACGCCCTTTATTTAAATGACCACATTCGCTACTCGCATCAAATTGTAAACTCTGTAAAGTTACCTCATCCCAAGTCTCTTGAAAAGTTAATTTCACATGTTCAATTTCGATATCATTGTATGTATGACCAGAGATGTCAGTGTCCTCCTTGCCATCAAAGTGTTTTTTTAAAGTTAAATTTCTCACCAATTTATTTACATCAATGATGGTCTGGAAAACACTGAAATCTGTGGTTGGAGAGAATGATAACCCATATTGCAAAACCTTATATTGTGCCTCAGTGAGATGTTTTTTAGATAAATTAATCACATTGCCTATTTGTACTTGGTATGCGTTTTTTGCACCCTCAGTTTGTACCTTTCTTGTGCTGTTTTTGTGTTGGGCACTGTTCTCACTGCCGTGTCCAAAGGAAAAACCTGCTCAATTTCTATGGCTTCAGACCCTTGTGTTTCCCTATTTGTGGGTGCATATCTAGTCTCTCCCTGTTTTGGTTTCGTTTTTTTCTGCTCCTTTACTCCCATTATAGGTGCTGTAATATCTCCTATTGTTTCTGTGGTGTTCTTTAGGATACCTGTGTATGCAACTGGTGCTTCGTCATTTTCTGATGATTTATCATCTGTAGAGTACCCTCTCTCACCTTCTGAGGCACTATCTGAAAAGGAAACTGCCTTTGAGCCATTTTTGCCCTTTTTCCCTTTATTTTTGTTCTTTCTTTGTTTGTTTGAATTGCCATATCTATTTTGAATACGCTGTTTTCTATTCCAAATATACACTGTTTTGTTTTCATAGTCTGATTTGTCCCTCAAGTACTTAGTGTGTTTGTTCTCCATGACTAACTTTTTGTTATCAGCTACAGTGTTCCTCAAAATACTGTCAAATTTCTGAAAATCTATATCTTCCCTTCTCTTGTTCATTTCAAACTGTGTATCATCAATTTGTTTCCTAATATCTATTAGCTGTTTTTGTTTATATTCAACTAACATCAACATTAGCCTTGATGAACACTCTGAGAGCACTTCATTCCAAGATTCAATAAATTAACAATCATTAATGTCCACTTCAAAAGTAGGAAACTTGAAAATTCTGAGACCCCTGGGTATCATTTTTAACCTCATATATCTATCAAGAGTCCATAGGTCCCACTGGAATCTTGTTTCCTTCAAAAGTAATCTTTCCATAGCATCAAATAGACTACTGAGTGTTAATATCCCTTTATCATTAGAGAAAATCATGTCACAGTCAATAGTGTTAGTATTCCTTGCTGCCATAGGCATTAGAGCAAAAAATTGTTCTTGCTGGCTGCTGTCCATCTTTGCTATTTCGTTTTAGACCGCTCCTAATACACTTTATATAACTGATCCCTAGTGCTTAGCCGTGAGCACTGAAGTAAACTAATACAAGTCCAGAAAAATGGGATCAGCTAATAGGGGACTTTCACTGTCTCTGTGCTGTCCATTGGATATGACACAATTTGGACAATATACCTTTTAATAGTCCATAAGAATGTGCTCCACTTTATGTGATAATCTGTGTAACCTTGGAACCCCCTTTCCTCAAAGGCTGCTCAAAACAGGAAACAGTCAATAGGGCTTGTGCTATCGGACGCTTACGGCTTGAGTGGGATAAGACTTATAACCTTCTGGTCACTGTTGCTGGCCACTATTATACTCCTTAGTTTGTGACCCTCTGCTGTAAACAGTTACATAAACTTTTCACTTACCCACTCTGCTGCTTCTCCTCGTCCTTCTCTCTGCTCGACTCTTGCCTCCCGTTGTTTCCTGTATGCTGACGTCACCACTTGTAGGCGTGTGCCTCCACTCTTGCCATGATTGGCTGTTGTGCCGGGTATCGTGTCTAATCAGTGTCCGCCTCGCTCTTGGTACTGGATTCGGAAGCCTTTTCCTTAGACCTCCACTTGCGGTCTCGGCTTCTACTACCCCAGACTCCTGCTGGCTTGGCACCTCGACACTTTCATCCAGTGAGTTTCCTTACTTCTCCCGATCACACCCCTTGAAGACGTTGGGGGATTCACTGTGTCACACTCGTCAAATCCAATTGTAATTAAGGAGCGGAAAAAATTTAATTTAAACAATGGAGTGTGGTACACCGGCTTTAAATATTCAGAAAAAAAGGTACATTACCACACTCCATATAAAAAATATAATCTTTATTCAAAATACTTAAAATGCTGTTAGCAAAGAACAATGACAACTGCCACGAATGTGGGGAGAGAGCGCAGCACACAGGCTTACGCGTTTCGGTAGATTGCCGTAATCATAGCCTGGTGTGTGTCTATCCTACATGTCCTTAAAAACACTTAAAATAATGCTAATAGGTTGAAAAATGCGCTCACTCCACCCTCTAATAATGTGCATATGGGGAATACCTGCAACACCTACTTAACCCTTTGTATGTTCCCTATTCACTTATAAGTGCATAGTGATGTAATGTATCTTGTTAACAATAAGAAGAAAAGAGAGGGCTTTGGTCCACAGGATAATTTTTCACAATTTATATGTTTTCATATAAATAACACATATATGTATGTGAAATAAAATATTGTATTTATAACTTTGAGTTTATAACTGTTGGACTAACCCTGCCCCTGATGGTATTGTTGTTACTTTTTGTAGTGACAAAAATAAATATAAATTTATAAATATATCCACCATTACTGGCAATTCGCCATATATATCTGTCTTATGATGTTAATTATATTGGCGATTGTTGTGGGACAATAATATCTATTTATTACAAAGTGACCGGACACATTCTAATTGCAAAGATTTTGGGGAATTTTGTTCTTTGGAAATTGATATCTTGCACATCTCAGACATGCTTTGTTGCATGTCCTACTGCATATATATGTGCCTTCCAAGACACTCTACAATAGGGTTATCTCACTCCCAGTAGTTTATTATGTCGTATCTGGAATTGAGACCCTCTGGTACTCTAGTTCTGAGTCTTAGAATCCAGAACATTTCCCTTTTAGCTAGGAGTTTGTCAAGATCTCCTCCCCTTTTGGGAACCTTCACTTCCTCAATTGCACACCATTTAAGTGTGTCAATATCACCTCTGTGATTTTCTGTGAAATGTCTTACTAGGGGTGTTTGTGATTTGCCTCTCGTAAGGGTAGATAAATGTTCACGTATCCGAGTTTTAATGTCCCTAGAGGTGAGACCTATGTATTGTACTCTACACACTTGGCATGTCAGCATGTATATCACACTCGTAGTCGTGCAATTCATACAAGTCTTAATTTGAAACATCTCTCCTGTCACATGAGACTTAAAAGTTTTGGTTTTATCCAAATACTCGCATGGTTTACATTTCTTGTGACCGCAGTTATACATGCCTCTGCTGGTCATCCAAGTGCTCTGGGTTTTAGTTTGTGATTTTAATTCTGTGGGTGACAGTAGCGACCCCAAAGTGGGACATTTCCTTGAACTACACCTAATACCTTTCTTAACCACTCCGATCAATTTTTCGTCGGCGGCCAAAATGGGAAAATGTTTGCGTATTATATTAGCAATCTCAGGGAACTGAGCACTGTAACTGGTGACAAATGTCACACCTTTAAAGTCCTCTTTCTGTTTATTTCTTCCTCTGAGGAAGTTTTCTCTAGTCAAAGGTTCTACCTGCATTCTGGCTTTTCTGACAGTTTTGCTGGGATAGCCTCTCTCTTTAAGTCTCTGTTCTAGGGCAGCTGCCTCCTGATGGTAATCTCCATCTTTGGAGCAATTCCTTTTCAGGCGAATAAATTCGCCATTCGCTACAGCTGCTGCCGTATGCCTGGGATGGCAACTTCTACCATGTAGCAATTTGTTGCCACTAATGGGCTTTCTGTATACTTTAGTACTGACCCTGTTGTCCTCTGTGCCTATTAATACTAAATCAAGATAATTAATAGAAGTAGGATTATGTTCATGGGTGAAGCTCAAGCCCACATCATTGTCGTTTAAGCTTTCAACAAAACCCTTGATGTCTCTGGGATCACCCTTCCAGATAAACAGGAGATCGTCAATGTATCTTCCATACATGATGATTCGATCCTTGTAGATGTTTCTATCCCCAAAGATGTGGAAGAACTCCCACCAACCTAAAAATAGGTTGGCGTAAGAGGGGGCAAACTTGGCCCCCATTGCTGTTCCACATCTCTGGAGATAGAAAACATCTTGAAACTGGAAGAAGTTGTGGGTCAAAAGATACCTGGTTACCCTAAGAACAAAATCCTGAAATTCTCTCGAATATTCTGAGTAATTCCTAAGAAAGAATTTTATAGCCCGTAGGCCTTCCTCATGAGGGATCGAGGAGTATAAGGACACAGCGTCAACTGTTATCCAATGGTAGTCTTGATCCCACTTCTGCGTTTCCATCATACCAAGGACATGCTTGGTGTCCTTAATGTATGATGGAAGTGATTTGACAAAAGGCTGAAATATGGTATCTAACCACTGGGAGAGATGTTCTAAGAGAGACCCTATACCACTTACTATGGGACGACCTTGTATTTCCTTGAGTGACTTATGGACCTTGGGTAAGTGATGGAACATAAAATGTTGATGACAGAAACAGCCAAAGTGCAGTGTTTGTGCAAAAAATGCATTAAAAAAAATGAGCACTACATTTGGCCAGATGTTATGCCTAAGTGGCTTTACAAAAAGATGTGACATGGCCCTTTTGGAACACCCTGGGGTGTCTTCTTTTGAAAATGGTATGCCATGATGGGGTAATTTTCATTCCTGGGCTGCTATAATGTCTCAAAGAGGACATAGGCACAGAAAATTAAGGTGCCAAATTTCCATGCATAAAGACTGAAATGGGCAGACCCCATATTTGGCCCTGTAACTTCTGTAAACCCCATAAAACCTGTACATGGGGGGTACCGTTTTACTCATAGGACCTTGACAAACACAAATATGTGTTTTATAGCAGCAAAACATAAAAGGTTGATGACAGAAACAGCCAAAGTGCAGTGTTTGTGCGAAAAACGCATTAAAAAAAAATGAGCACTACATTTGGCCAGATGTTATGCCTAAGAGGCTTCACAAAAAGATGTGACATGGCCCTTTTGGAATACCCTGGGGTGTCTTCTTTTGCAAATGGTATGAAACAGCCAAAGTATCAATGTGGATACGAGTGTAAGGGGTGTGTGGATCTAATAAACATATACAAATGAAAATAAAAATAATAATAAAAATAGTTAAAACCTTCAGTTAAAAGCTGCCATATCAATATTTGCATTCAAACAGCAGGGAGACAAGGTACGAAGTTTCCATATCCAGAACGTCTCCCTTTGTCTCAAATAAGGCACACATAATAACGTCAGATTACTGGCGGTTTGAACTGGTTATTATTAACCGATCCCAGCGAGTCTGTAACAGTATCACTGTTAGTGCCGCGATTTAAGAGGTATGTCCACTACTCAGCACCTGATTGGTGCTCAGAACAACAATCAGATCTACAGAATACGGACACACCTACACGCAAGCGCAGTGTGATTTTCAAGACGCCGAACAGGGTGTTATAAGTTTGTGGCTACTGTGTTTGTATTATACATATTTGCACCTGAGGAAATGGTCACGTACAGAACGAGAAACGTTGTGCTGAATAAAGTCTTTTTATTTGATTTTAGACTTTTGCCACAAACTTTATTTTAATATATCTTTACCATTACGGTATTATTGCTCATTACACACTACTTTCAGTATTGGGTCTGGACTGTTTGAGTGTGTTTATTCTGCTTGGGTCTGGAGTTCACTTGGGGGATCTTAAGCCCTGTTTGCAAAACCAGAAATTTGGAGTGCTATTTATTATCCGAGAAAGCACAGACTACACGGGAAAGAGGACGTATAGGATACGCAACCATACCACATAGGAGTGGGAGTTAGCTGGACGACTCAAAGGGTCCAGAAGGCTTTCGTGACACTTCTCAAGTGTCTGTCATCTTGTGAGTATATTACCCCTTGCAGCAGCGGCGTGTCATGCCTTATTGATTTTTGCACTATGTTGGCGCCTTCTTTTGTTTCACTTTACCTTTAGATATCTCGTCTTGGGTCACCAACAAGATTCGTTTGAAGAAGCTGCTTACCATCTGCCATTGGATACCACATCTAATAAGATTTGAACTTTTTACATGGACATTCTGAATACTAATGTTACGGTTACCCTTAGTCTCGCTGAGAGATGGACCGCTTAGTAGCCTGGATCCCTATTGCTAAAGAGGGGAGAAGCTGCTTTCCATAGTATTCTATATGAGTCTCGCAAATATAGAATAATCTCCCTTAGCTGCAGTACAGCTAGGATACCCTTCTGCCCACAAAAACGAGTCAACGCTGCGATTGAGGGTCAAACAAGAACTCAGGACTGGGATGCCCAGCCTGCTTTTTATTAAGGTTACATGCACACAGGGCACTCCCAGGGGGAGAGGGGGGGAAGCACAAAATCCCCCATCACACATTTAGATAGAGAGCACTGTCCTTTGACAGGCCACAATAGGATTACAGTACTTAAGATAACAAGTTTACAAGTTCATCTTATCAATTAGCAGTCTGGCTCCAGAGGTGATTAGACAATAGTTTCTAAAAGCTGAAAAAAAAGAGTTAACTCTTTATGAAATGAAACTTGTTACAGTTTTCTTGGAGCCCTTCTTAGGCGCTGGCTTGCTGGTTCAGGCATTGCTGCTGGGAAATAAGCTCTTCACAACAAAATAACTAATGCTTCTGTAACATTGCTCCCTTTCTGTGGAACACTCTGGCAGACACGGTCTGACCCCTTTTCGGGGCAGACTAAGGCTGTCCAGACCGCTGGTTATGCGGGGCTGGGTTCGGTTTGTCTGGACAACCCGTCGGCGTTGCCATTCTGTTTCCCAGGTCTGTAAGTAATGGTGAAATTGAAGGTTTGCAACGATAAGCTCCAACGTAATAGCCTGCCGTTATCTCCAGAGACCCGGTTCAGCCACACCAACGGGTTATGGTCGGTGACCAGAGTGAACTCCTGACCATATAAATAGGGAGTCAATTTCTTTAATGCCCACACCAAAGCCAAACACTCCTTTTCGACCGCTGCATAGCTGACTTCGCGGGGCAGGAGCTTCCGGCTGATGTAGGCAACTGGATGCTCCCCTCCATCTTCGCCTACTTGGCTGAGGACGGCTCCCAGCCCGAACATGGAAGCATCTGTATGGACGATAAAACGTTTGTTAAGGGCTGGGGCCGCCAAGACAGGAGCGTTAATTAGAGCATTTTTGAGAGCCTGGAAAGCCGTTTCACAGTGGGGAGACCACAGGACCTGTCGAGGTAAGTTCTTCTTGGTCAAGTCAGTCAGGGGTTTGGCAAGTGTGCTGTAGTCTGGTACGAACCGTCTATAGTACCCTGCCGTGCCCAGGAAGGCTAGGACCTGAGTCTTAGTGATGGGGGTGGGCCAATTGGCGACAGCTTCTATTTTGGCCGGCTCTGGTCGCTGCTTTCCACACCCCACCCGGTGACCCAGGTACTGTACCTCGGCCATCCCAAAGTGGCATTTTTCTGGCTTCAGAGTCAGGCCAGCAGCCCGGATCTGATCCAGAACCATTCCCACATGAGCTAAGTGGTCCTCCCAGGACTCACTGTGGATCGCTATGTCGTCCAGGTAGGCGCAAGCAAAACTCTGGAAGCCATCCAGGAGCCTATCCACCAAGCGCTGGAATGTAGCTGGGGCATTCTTCATCCCAAACGGCATTACCCTAAACTGATATAAGCCGAATGGGGTGACGAATGCCGACTTGGGGATAGCCTCCGGGGCCAGGGGAATCTGCCAGTAACCTTTGCAGAGGTCAATAGTGGTCAGGTAATTTCCCCTGGCTATACGATCGAGTAGCTCGTCTACCCTGGGCATAGGGTAAGCGTCCGTCACGGTATTTTCATTGAGCCTCCGATAGTCTACGCAGAACCGGGTGGTCCCATCTTTCTTGGGCACCAAGACAACTGGGGAGGCCCAGGGACTATCGGAGGGCTCAATTACCCTGAGCTGGAGCATCTCATCGATCTCCTTCTTCATTCCTGTCCTAACTGCTTCGGGGATTCGGTACGGAGCCTGGCGCAAGGGAGCTTGTCCCGGAGTATCTACCTGGTGGGTGGTTAAAGTAGTGTACCCTGGCTTCGGGGAGAAGGTGAGGTGTTTGGACTGGAGGAGTTGGTTGAGCTGCTCCCTTTCAGTGGGGCTAAGTCGGTCCCCTATCTGAACCTGCGCCACTATACCTGTGGGGAGGCTCTTTTCTAATAGGTCTGGAATGGGTAAACTGTCGGGGTCTTCCTGAGGGGAACAACATACGGCCGTCACGTTCTCTGGTCGCTCAAAATATTCCTTGAGCATGTTTACATGGAATGTCTTTCTAAGATTGTTGTCGTGGCAGCTAGCTATCACATAAGTGGTGTCTCCCCTTTTCTCTACGATCTGGTAGGGACCCTGCCAGGACGCCTGCAATTTGTCTGTCTTCACCGGCTTAAGTACTAACACCTTTTGTCCTATGGTGAAGATTCTCTTTCGGGCCCCCCGATCGTACCATACTTTCTGTCTTCTCTGGGCCAACTGGAGATTAGCCCGCACGGATTTGGCTAATTGCTCCATTCGGTCCCTGAGTTCCAGCACGTATGGCACAATTGGGACACCGTCAGCCTCCATCTCTCCCTCCCAGTGCTCCCGGATCAGGTTTAGGGGTCCCCGTACCTTTCTTCCGTAGAGCAACTCGAAGGGAGAGAACCCTGTCGTTTCCTGGGGCACCTCCCGATAAGCAAATAGGAGGTGCGGCAGGAAGCGTTCCCAGTCTCGGTATTCCTGAGTGAACGTCTTGAGCATTTGCTTGAGGGTCCCATTGAACCTCTCACACAGCCCGTTCGTCTGGGGGTGGTATGGGGAGCTTAGGAGGGACTTAATTTTGCAAACCTGCCAGAGTTGTTGGGTCAATTCAGCCGTAAATTGGGTGCCTCGGTCGGATAGGATTTCTTTTGGAAATCCTACCCGGGAGAACACCTGTACTAGTGCATTCGCTACCGTATCCGCTTGTATGTTGGATAGGGCGACAGCCTCTGGGTACCTGGTAGCGTAGTCCACTACGGTAAGAATGTATCGCTTACCGGAGGGACTAGGGGTAGCCAGTGGTCCCACTAGGTCAATAGCAACCCGGCTGAAGGGTTCCTCTACAATGGGCATATTTACTAGCTGGGCTTTAGGGTGATCGCCTCGCCTTCCTACTCGTTGACACACATCGCAGGTGTTACAGTAAGTTCTAACGTCAGCGTGCACCCCTGGCCAAAAGAACGTGTGAGTAATGCGGTGTAGGGTACGGGTAACGGCTAGGTGGCCTGCTAAGGGGATGTCGTGGCCTATTTTGAGGATTTCTTGACGGTATTTGTGGGGCACTACCAGCTGTCGCCTACGCTGTCCCCTTTTCTCTGTCCAGCGGTATAGTTTCCCTTTTTCCCATAAGAATGTTTCGTTATCTGCCCCGCCCCCTCCGGTCTCTGCTCGTTCCCGGTACTTTTGTAAGGTCGGGTCAGTCTTAGACTCTGCCTCGAAGGCATCTGGGGTGTCCCAGGGTATGGGGCCTAACCTGTCAGGCAAGGTCGGGGTAGGTCTTACCTGTGTCTCCCGCACTGGTGAGAGCTCTCGCTCCGTCCGGGCTTGGGCCCGTGTAGTCACTGGGTCCGCCTCGTTGTTGCATACTGGAGCATAGGCAGAAGTCATGGGGCCCAAATCGTTGCCCAGTAGTACTTCGGCAGGTAAATTATCCATTAGGCCCACGCTCACAGCCCCCTTTCCCGCTCCCCAATCAAGATGCACTTTAGCTGTTGGAATTTTGTACACATCCCCCCCCGCCACTCTAACGGCCACAGTCTGTCCGGATCGCTTGTGCTCTGGCACCAAATGACTCTGTACCAGCGTGATAGTAGCCCCTGTGTCTCGCAATCCCTCGGTAGATCGCCCCTCGAGCCATACCCTCTGCCGATGGTGCTGGCGGTTATCTGAGGCAGCATATACAGGGTCTGCCTCGTGAAGCGGCCCCACATATCCCTCCATAGGGGCCTCTTGGTTAACACAGAGGGCCCGGGCCGGACGATAGGACCCAGAGGGGTAATTGTAATTCCTGGGTGTCTGGTGCGTATTAAGGGGGCAGCTAGCCATGAAATGCCCTGGTTGCTTGCATCGGTGGCAAGTCGGTCTGGGACGCTCAGAGCTGTTATTGGGTGGTCCTGAGTGTCGGACGGGCCCTGTGGGCACCGGGGCTCGGAATTCAGCACGAGGGGGTGCACGGTAAACCTCTCTGGGTTCGACCCGTGCTGGAGCTCGGTAGTTCATGGGTTCGTGAAGACGGGAGTCATAACGTTCATCGGCCAATTTGGCTGCTTCTTCTAAGGTAGAAGGCCGCCTGTCTCGCAGCCATTCCTTCCCTTGCTGTTCCATGCCATTATAAAAATGTTCTAAGAGAAACAATTGTAAAATTTCCTCCCCAGTCACCGCTTTACTTCCGCTCAGCCAGTGATTTGCCGCTCTCCGCATTCGGTGCGCCCATTCCATATGGGTATCGTTAGGCTTCTTTTCCGTGCCCCGAAACTGTCGGCGATACGTGTCCGGAGTTACAGCGTACCGTCGCAACAGTGTCTCCTTAACTAGCTCATACTGTGTCACTTCCTCAGCACCCAGAGTACGAAAGGCTTCCAGGGCTCGCCCGGATAGTTTCCCAGACAATATCGTGGGCCACTCTCTGTTGGGAATCTGGTGCAGGGCACATTGCCTTTCGAAGTCCGCCAAATATTCATCAATCCCTGTCTCGCTCTCTAGGAAGGGTCGAAATGCCGCATAGGGTATCTTGGGCCTCCCAGCATTTTCGACAGGGATGATTACCTGCGGGGCTTCAGCATTGCGGTGTGCGTTCGCTAGGTTGAGTTCGTGGGCTCGAGTCTCTCGTATATCCTCGTCCGCCTCCGCCATCAACTGCTGTACCAATTCCATGGAGGGGTTCGGCCCGTATAATGAGAGCCTTTCCCGAACAATCCTGGTTTTTTCGTCACTAATCGTGGTCGGTGTTTCCGCCATTGTGAAGCTCTGATCCAGTTCGGTCAATTCTGCGATCAGCTCTCTCCTCGGCCGGTTGCTGGCGTACCCCCCTCTGCTTTCAAGTAAATCCTTTAGGGTTGTACGCTTCAATTTTTCGTAAGCGCTCTCCATCCGTTCTGTACCTCTCCTAGGAAATCCAGGAAAATCCCGCCGCTGCCGCCAAATGTTACGGTTACCCTTAGTCTCGCTGAGAGATGGACCGCTTAGTAGCCTGGATCCCTATTGCTAAAGAGGGGAGAAGCTGCTTTCCATAGTATTCTATATGAGTCTCGCAAATATAGAATAATCTCCCTTAGCTGCAGTACAGCTAGGATACCCTTCTGCCCACAAAAACGAGTCAACGCTGCGATTGAGGGTCAAACAAGAACTCAGGACTGGGATGCCCAGCCTGCTTTTTATTAAGGTTACATGCACACAGGGCACTCCCAGGGGGAGAGGGGGGGAAGCACAAAATCCCCCATCACACATTTAGATAGAGAGCACTGTCCTTTGACAGGCCACAATAGGATTACAGTACTTAAGATAACAAGTTTACAAGTTCATCTTATCAATTAGCAGTCTGGCTCCAGAGGTGATTAGACAATAGTTTCTAAAAGCTGAAAAAAAAGAGTTAACTCTTGAAATGAAATGAAACTTGTTACAGTTTTCTTGGAGCCCTTCTTAGGCGCTGGCTTGCTGGTTCAGGCATTGCTGCTGGGAAATAAGCTCTTCACAACAAAATAACTAATGCTTCTGTAACAACTAAGTATCACTAATACTCTGTATTGACATAATTTTTACACTGTTAGCACTTTGTATAAGTAATTGCACTGGGTCGAGTGCAGAATCTTTTAGGAACTAGTTAGCCTCCTATTAATGATTGTATTATTGGGTATTAAGGTTAAGAGTTTCTTTTCTTTCACATACACACTATCAATTTGATCCTTGGCGCACTGATTACACATCTTTTTGTTTTTGCGAGAGCAATAAGTTGCAGCAGCAGGATTGGTGATTAAGTAGATACTGAGGGTTAATGAGTAAGCTGAGCCGGAGTCGTCTGTGACTCACTGAGAGAGCTGCGTGAGAAGCGGAACTGACAGGCTGCTCTGCTGCTGCGGTCTGAGACGCTGTGACAGGGAAGCGTGTGTAGCGTAATCCAACCTCCAGATTGACAGAGCCGAGAGCACTTGAAGATCTTCACAGAGTGAGACAGCGAATGAGCCTCGTAGTTACTGTAATTATGCTCCGGTAAGTACCGCTTGATACTGTCCAGTCAATCTGAGAATGTCCGTGGAAGCGGTGAGATTAAGGCTGTTACCTAGAGCTCCGGGTTCAGGGGGGAGGCTGTGATAGAAAATCCTCTGGCGGTAATTCACGCTTGTTAGCGTCTTAATAATTAAAGCAGGAGAGTGAGGTTTGGAAGTAACACTGAGCAGATAGCTAGTGTTATTACTTCTTGAACTGAACACAATAAGTCCTTAGAAGTAGGATTGCAGTCCATAGGTTAAAAAGGGAGTTCCAGCTGCCGGTCAGGATACCTGCTCTGAAACAAACACATTCAATACTGAAGCAACGTGAAATGGGCGTGACCAGACTTTAAATAACCTTGTAAGGTGAGAGCTCAGGAAGAATTAAAGGGGCAGCAGGAACAATGTGAATAATCCATGACATATACATACATATATGCATACACACACATATCATATATATATATATACACACACACACACACATATATATATATATACACACACACACACACACACAGAGAGATAGATATATATATATACACACACACACACACACATACACACACTCCAATGCAGTTGTAAATTACAATATTTAGGTGAAACGACCAGATGTCTCCGTACACGGATTTGTGAAACCTATGGAATATAGAAAAGGGTAAACAAGAAACTCACCTATATGAACATTTTAGACAACAATAATATCAGTGATTTATCATATTGGGGCATTAAAAAGGTAATAAAAACCATGGAGAGGAGGCAATTTTGAAAAATGATTATTGAAAAAGAAGCTGACTATATATAAACAATATGGGAACCCTTCATCCGAAGGGACTCAATTCAGAATTAGACCTCAGTCCATTTATATTGGACTAAAAAGTTAATAAAAATCTAGTATCAGGATTAATAAAATAAATTGATATAGCTAAATATGGATATACTCTGCAAGCAAAATATATCCCTCAATAAATAGAAACCAATTTTTTTATGTATATAGCTAGATCCCTCTTTGCCAATGAGGGATATATTTTTATCAACATTAATTGTTCTGACATACACGTAAATCTATAGCTGAGCTACTTAGGTCTATTTATTTAAATTGAAGTGTGTGTGTGTATGTGTATATATGTATATATATATATATATATATATATATATATATAAATATATATATATATGTAGCTATCTAATTTATAAGTAATATTAGTGTAATAACTAAGCCTAAATAAAGCATACACAAATATATCAAAAATAGGGGTATCACAATTATATAAGGATAATGCTTAAGAATGTATAATATATAAGAATTCAAAACAGGTATAGGAAGTATATTTAAGTTATTTACGTTGTTAAGTGATATAAGGCTATGAAATAACAGTATAATATCACCTTAAATGAACAATGAGAGAATATCACCTTAAATTTCAAAGAAATTCAACGAATGAAAACTCAAGGAGGGGTATTTAAACTCAGCAAATATCCCCATGAATATCAGTCTTGAAAAAGCCTAGTTACAGGTGAAACGCGTTGAAAATTATTCAGGGGTCCAAAGAAATTCAAATACCATTGAAGAAATACAAGCACCTTTACAGGTGAAACGCGTTGACATTTATTCAGGGGTCCAAAGAAATTCAAATACCATTGAAGAAATACAAGCACCTTTACAGGCACCTTTACCAGCACAGGCTGACACTCTGCGCAGAGTAAGAAGGAAACCGCTGATGCTATCACTTACAGCGGACGAGAATATATGCCAAAGTGTGAGTAAAAGAAACTGGTAGCCCTGTACAATCCGCCACCAACACAAGACGTACAACATTGGTAAGATCTATATTATTGATCATTTTGCCGTGACATAGTCACACTCCTAAAGGTCAGAGAAAAGACCGGAAGCGTATAGGAACATACGCACATCGTTTTTACAATCAGTCATTATCGACAGCTATTGGAAAGTTCTGAGCTGAGATGAGACATCTCAAGTGGTGAAGGGACTGGTAAAGTATCCCCACTAAGTAATCTCGTATTAACATCGTTGCCAATTTTTTAACATATAAACGGACTGTTACTAATCCGTTATAGAATATCGAATTGTGACCCGTAAACCTTGAAGTTTTCACAGACCTGTTGATACACCAAACAAGTGAACTGTTATTTTATTATAATCTATGAACTGCCAATTTTATTGAACATATGAACTATTCATTATCACAGGCAAGAGAAGTTTAAACATAAAGCAGATGAACACTTGTGAATTACAGTTACTAAACCGTGAGGCGGTTTTAACTTTTAAGGTGGTATTTAGTAATTGACCGTCACTTCCTACTATCGCTGCATAAGAGGAGACATCCTTGTGTATCCATTAGCTCATTGTGCACATATATATTTTATGAGATATGTTTTAGAGATATATAATTGTTCATTGATTATTCTATTTTATTTTTTGAGGAATATATTTTAGGAATTTATGTGTATTAGAAATTGCTGTGCTTTAGACATTTTTATATTAAATCCTGTTGACATTTGAGATAGTGTGGGAGATTTTATTTCTGAGACGATATATTTGTGTGTAGAAGTCTACATTAAGAGATCTATAGTTTTGTACTGTTTGTTGTATAACCCTAGCTCTCTAGTACAATATATAATTGTGTGTAGAAGTCTACATTAAGAGATCTATAGTTGTGTACTGTTTGTTGTATAACCCAAGCTCTCTAGTACAATATATAATTGTGTGTAGAAGTCTACATTAAGAGATCTATAGTTTTGTACTGTTTGTTGTATAACCCTAGCTCTCTAGTACAATATATAATTGTGTGTAGAAGTCTACATTAAGAAATCTATAGTTGTGTACTGTTTGTTGTATAACCCTAGCTCTCTAGTACAATATATATTTGTGTGTAGAAGTCTACATTAAGAGATCTATAGTTGTGTACTGTTTGTTGTATAACCCTAGCTCTCTAGTACAATATATAATTGTGTGTAGAAGTCTACATTAAGAGATCTATAGTTGTGTACTGTTTGTTGTATAACCCTAGCTCTCTAGTACAATATATAATTGTGTGTAGAAGTCTACATTAAGAGATCTATAGTTGTGTACTGTTTGCTGTATAACCCTAGCTCTCTAGTACAATATATATTTGTGTGTAGAAGTCTACATTAAGAAATCTATAGTTGTGTACTATTTGTTGTATAACCCTAGCTCTCTAGTACAATATATAATTGCGTGTAGAAGTCTACATTAAGAGATCTATAGTTGTGTACTGTTTGTTGTATAACCCTAGCTCTCTAGTACAATATATAATTGTGTGTAGAAGTCTACATTAAGAGATCTATAGTTGTGTACTGTTTGTTGTATAACCCTAGCTCTCTAGTACAATATAATTGTGTGTAGAAGTCTACATTAAGAGATCTATAGTTGTGTACTGTTTGTTGTATAACCCTAGCTCTCTAGTACAATATATATTTGTGTGTAGAAGTCTACATTAAGAGATCTATAGTTGTGTACTGTTTGTTGTATAACCCTAGCTCTCTAGTACAATATATAATTGTGTGTAGAAGTCTACATTAAGAGATCTATAGTTTTGTACTGTTTGTTGTATAACCCTAGCTCTCTAGTACAATATATAATTGTGTGTAGAAGTCTACATTAAGAGATCTATAGTTGTGTACTGTTTGTTGTATAACCCTAGCTCTCTAGTACAATATATAATTGTGTTTAGAAGTCTACATTAAGAGATCTATAGTTGTGTACTGTTTGTTGTATAACCCTAGCTCTCTAGTACAATATATAATTGTGTGTAGAAGTCTACATTAAGAGATCTATAGTTGTGTACTGTTTGTTGTATAACCCTAGCTCTCTAGTACAATATATAATTGTGTGTAGAAGTCTACATTAAGAGATCTATAGTTGTGTACTGTTTGTTGTATAACCCTAGCTCTCTAGTACAATATATATTTGTGTGTAGAAGTCTACATTAAGAGATCTATAGTTGTGTACTGTTTGTTGTATAACCCAAGCTCTCTAGTACAATATATATTTGTGTGTAGAAGTCTACATTAAGAGATCTATAGTTGTGTACTGTTTGTTGTATAACCCTAGCTCTCTAGTACAATATATAATTGTGTGTAGAAGTCTACATTAAGAGATCTATAGTTTTGTACTGTTTGTTGTATAACCCTAGCTCTCTAGTACAATATATAATTGTGTGTAGAAGTCTACATTAAGAGATCTATAGTTTTGTACTGTTTGTTGTATAACCCTAGCTCTCTAGTACAATATATATTTGTGTGTAGAAGTCTACATTAAGAGATCTATAGTTGTGTACTGTTTGTTGTATAACCCTAGCTCTCTAGTACAATATATAATTGTGTGTAGAAGTCTACATTAAGAGATCTATAGTTGTGTATTGTTTGTTGTATAACCCTAGCTCTCTAGTACAATATATAATTGTGTGTAGAAGTCTACATTAAGAGATCTATAGTTTTGTACTGTTTGTTGTATAACCCCAGCTCTCTAGTACAATATATAATTGTGTGTATAAGTTTACATTAAGAGATCTATAGTTGTGTACTGTGTGTTGTATAACCCTAGCTCTCTAGTACAATCAGTGACGTGCAGTGACGTCAGAGGCTGGTGAGGCAGTGGCTAGGATATGCCTTCATTCTTTAGATATCCTTTGTTGAAGAAATAGCAATGCACATGGGTGAGCCAATCACATGAGGTATCTATGTGCAGCCACCAATCAGCAGCTACTGAGCATATTTAGATATGATTTTCAACAAAGGATATCAAAAGAATGAAGAAAATTAGATATTAGATGTAAATTGGAAAGTTATTTAAATTTGCATATGGGTTTCATATGGGTTTCATGTCCCTTTAAATGGTGTCTTGGAAAACTGGTCAACTTAGTAAACATCTGATTTTAGTCTAAAAGGATTGTAACAGAAACTCTTGCCAGATAACACAATGCTTGCTCTGATTATGAGATCTAGAAATCCATGCCCATTAAAATATTTTAAAACATACTTTTTACTTTAATGCTGCAAATTATGCTTATAGATTCTTTCATTATTCAGTAAATATAAAAATGTCTTGATCCAGTGGCGGCTGGTGAAATTTAAAGATGGTGGGGCGCTTGACCCCACCCCTTTAAAAATAGCCACACCATCAGATGGCACTACCAATTCATTAATTAAATAAATAAAAGGTAGACAGAAACACAGAAAAGCACAATCATACACAGAGGGTTAGAGAGAGAAAGAGAGAGACACAATCACACACAGAGGGTTAGAGAGAAAGAGAGAGAGACACAATCACACAGAGAGGGTTAGAGAGAGAGAAAGAGAGAGAGAGACATACAATCACACACAGAGGGTTAGAGAGAGAGAGAAAGAGAGACACAATCACACACAGAGGGTTAGAGAGAGAGAAAGAGAGAGAGAGACACAATCACACACAGAGGGTTAGAGAGAGAGAAATAAAGAGAGAGAGAGACACAATCACACACAGAGGGTTAGAGAAAGAGAGAGACACAATCACATACAGAGGGTTAGAGAAAGAGACACAATCACACACAGAGGGTTAGAGAGAGAGAAAGAGAGACACAATCACACACAGAGGGTTAGAGAGAGAGAGAAAAAAAGAGAGACACAATCACACACAGAGGGTTAGAGAGAGAGAAAGAGAGAGAGACACAATCACACACAGAGGGTTAGAGAGAGAGAGAAATAGAGAGACACAATCATACACAGAGGGTTAGAGAGAGAAAGAGAGAGACACACAATCACACACAGAGGGTTAGAGAGAGAGAAAGATAGAGAGAGAGACACAATCACACACAGAGGGTTAGAGAGAGAGAAAGAGAGAGAGACACACAATCATACACAGAGGGTTAGAGAGAGAGAAAGAGAGAGACACAATCACACACAGAGGGTTAGAGAGAGACAAAGAGAGAGAGACACAATCACACACAGAGGGTTAGAGAGAGAGAGAAAGAGAGAGACACAATCACACACAGAGGGTTAGAGAGAGAGAGAGAGAGAGAGAGAGAGAGAGAGAGAGAGAGAGAGAGAGAGAGAAAAAGAGAGAGACACAATCACACACAGAGGGTTAGAGAGAGAGAAAGAGAGAGAGACACAATCACACACAGAGGGTTAGAGAGAGAGAGAAAGAGAGAGACACAATCATACACAGAGGGTTAGAGAGAGAAAGAGAGACACAATCACACACAGAGGGTTAGAGAGAGAAAGAGAGAGAGAGAGAGAGAGAGACACACAATCACACACAGAGGGTTAGAGAGAAAGATAGAGAGAGACACAATCACACACAGAGGGTTAGAGAGACACAATCACACACAGAGGGTAAGAGAGAGAGAAAGAGAGAGAGACACACAATCATACACAGAGGGTTAGAGAGAGAGAAAGAGAGAGACACAATCAGACACAGAGGGTTAGAGAGAGAGAAAGAGAGAGAGACACAATCACACACAGAGGGTTAGAGAGAGAGAAAGAGAGAGACACAATCATGCACAGAGGGTTAGAAAGAGAGAAAGAGAGAGAGACACAATCATACACAGAGGGTTAGAGAGAGAGAGAGAGAGAAAGAGAGAGACACAATCACACACAGAGGGTTAGAGAGAGACACACAATCACACACAGAGGGTTAGAGAGAGAGAGAGAGAGAGAGAGAGAGACACAATCACATACATAGGGTTAGAGAGACACACAATCATACACAGAGGGTTAGAGAGAGAGAAAGAGAGAGAGAGAGAGACACAATCACACACAGAGGGTTAGAGAGAGACACACAATCACACACAGAGGGTTAGAGAGAGAGAAAAAGAGAGAGAGAGACACAATCACACACAGAGGGTTAGAGAGACACATAAGGGATGAGAGAGTCAGAGGGGGGAGGAAGAGAGACAGAGAGAGAAAGAGACCATGGGGGAGAACAACACATAAGGAGAGAGATGGATAGAGAGAGACACACACACACAAGGGGGGGGGGGGTACCACTGCATTTTTAAGTAATTAAACAGCAGAGCTACAGAGAGTTCATAAAGTGAGACTATACATTAGTGTGAAGTACAGAGGCAAGCTGCTTGAGTAAACAAAATACAAAAACGATCCTTAAACTGCTGTAAAAGAGTAATAAAACACTAAACCACATTCATTAAATTATCATTTTCATTAACAGAATCCCTTTCAGTAAAATCTTACTTTAATAAGATGTGGCTGAAACACTGCTCTCTCTGCCTCTCTTCCTGCTCTGTGTAAGGAATAGGATTCAGGAAGTGACAGTGGCACATTCCACTGCACTTAGAGGGGAAGAACAGAACTCTCTTTTTCACTTTAGCAAAGCTAGCAGGTTCACAGGACAACAACAAAATATATGAAAGTTGTTTTTTTCCGTTTTTGTTTTGTTTTATATGATTTAACATCCATCCCCAACCCTAAGTTCCACTTACTAATGCCTCTCACTGGATTGGTTCAGCCCAAATAGGACTGCCTCAAATAAGCAGTTAATGGGCCATGCAATGATCTTAACCACTTTCATCCAGTAGGTGGCGCAGCATGTTGTGTAATGGTGGGCAGACCTGCTTGTGCCTCTCCATTGCACAACATATAGCTGTGAGAAAAAAAAATGCTGGGGAAATTTTTTTTTTAAAGCCAATAAAAAAATATATATTTTTGCCCATATGAGAGGTGAAGCACTGCCTCACCTGCCTCTAGTGACTGCACATCACTGAGTACAATATATATTTGTGTGTAGAAGTCTACATTAAGAGATCTATAGTTGTGTACTGTTTGTTGTATAACCCTAGCTCTCTAGTACAATATATAATTGTGTGTAGAAGTCTACATTAAGAGATCTATAGTTGTGTACTGTTTGTTGTATAACAATAGCTCTCTAGTACAATATATATTTGTGTGTAGAAGTCTACATTAAGAGATCTATAGTTGTGTACTGTTTGTTGTATAACCCTAGCTCTCTAGTACAATATATATTTGTGTGTAGAAGTCTACATTAAGAGATCTATAGTTGTGTACTGTTTGTTGTATAACCCTAGCTCTCTAGTACAATATATATTTGTGTGTAGAAGTCTACATTAAGAGATCTATAGTTGTGTACTGTTTGTTGTATAACCCTAGCTCTCTAGTACAATAAGTACATTTTAGCGCTGATTATTCCACCTTCGCTGTACATATTCTCCAGACTAGTAGTGAGACCCTTAAATAGCACACAGGGTTATAAGTTTAGCACTTTTAGTCTTCCTTACTAACTTCATCATCACAGACTAATAATCAGTGTGAGATGTTTTGAGAGGTTAATAAGCAGTGATCTTATGATGCTTCTTAGCTTGCTTTATTAGTTTTAATAATACTCACTGATAAATTAAGCACACAAATCAGTGGTGGTTCTGGGGTGGGGAACACTCACTGGGGGAGTTGTGGGGGTAACACACATGGGAACAAGGTAGGCATAAGTGTATAGGTGTAAGCTGTGTAGTGTGTGTGTGTACCTGCATGTATAAATGTAAGCTATGAAGTGTGTGTATCTGCATGTGTAATTGTATACTATGTAGTGTGTGTGTATCTGCATGTATAAGTGGATGCTATGTAGTGTGTGTGTTTCTGTATGTATAAGTGTATGCTATGTAGTGTGTGTGTATCTGCATGTATAAGTGTATGCTATGTAGTGTGTGTGTGCGCCTATCTGCATGTATAAGTGTATGCTATGTAGAGTGTGTGTGTATCTGCATGTGTAAGTGTATGCTATGTAGTGTGTGTGCGCATGTGTTAGTGTATGCAATGTAGTGTGTGTGTATCTGCATATGTAAGTGTATGCTATGTAGTGTGTGTGTGCATGTGTAAGTGTATGCTATGCAGTGTGTGTGTGTATCTGCATGTGTAAGTGTATGCTATGTAGTGTGTGTATCTGTATGTGTAAGTGTATGCTATGTAGTGTGTGTGTGTCTGCATGTGTAAGTGTATGCTATGTAGTGTGTTACTGTGCATTTTTGCTAACTTTAAAGCCCAGAATCTAGAATATTAATGGGGAATGCAGAGAGCAGTTTTAAAGAATCTATTATTAAATGTCCAATGAAGATAAAAATATTTAGCACTGTCTCTGCAAAGGTTAATTAAATACAGAGCTCACATAGCTATACCAGTGGTTTGAGCTTGTGTTTGATTTACTGCCTAAGAGTATTAAAAGATATGACTTAATTTAGAATTTTATTTATATTACTTTGGTCTTATGATTTTGTATTAAGCCCCGCCCCTGCCCACCACATTTCAAATTTTTGCCGCAGGGGGGATGTCCCTCTTTTGAAATGTTGGGAGATATATACACACATACATATCTATCTATCTATCTATCTATCTATCTATCTATATATATATATATATATATATATATATATATATACACACACATACATATAAACACACATAATTTATTGGGATGGAATTTTTCTTGCTTTTATTTACACATATACATATATACATACACACACACATATACACACAGAGAGAAGTGCACTCACAGGAACGAACAACTAGCTCAATACCATTGTTAGCCTGTTCTATGGCGATTTACCACCTGGGTGCAGCTTATTTTAGCCCAGTAATGCTTTTCACAGAGAAGAACTTTCATGTAGTATATCAGTCTGATCCCGCCTATTGCGGTCAGTCCAGCACCGAAAATACCAGGCAATTCCTCTCTGAACAAGGAGCACAGCAACCCCAGACAATCGTTTCGGCCTTCATTGGGCCTTGTCAGTGAGGTGTAGCCATATTCCTCTAAGCCAGTGGCGTCACTAGGGGGGGGCTAGGGGAGCCAGCCCCGGCACTTTCATAATTCTTGAGGGACCAGGAGGAGGGAGGACTGAGGAGTCAGGAGTATGTGTGAGAGAGTATTTTTATTTCTTACACAGCACTCAGCATGTGCCTCAAGCCTGCTCTGCACGCAGCACCACGGGCGGCACTCCTATAATTACCCCATACAATGCTTGCTGCTGGCGTTATTTGCTGCTCCTCCTGATTCCTCCAGATCAGTTCCAGTGCCCTCACATTCCTTCACAGGCCCAGCACAAGGAACTCATGACCGGAGACTCTGGGAAGAGGGAGGAGCAAGCCAGCAGGTGATGGTGCAGTGTGTGCACTGTGCAGATTCTGCAGAAGCGCGGGGGACGGAGCTCCTTGCACTGACTGGCTGTCTCCGTGTTGTGGACTGACTGGCACTGCTGTGGCTGAGTGTGGCGCATTGTAAAGACCGGTCTCACGGTCTGTGACGTCGTCCCCGGTCCAAAGGAGAGAGCTGATTCTGGGGTAGTGTACAAAAAGATCATACTGTTACATGAATATTCTGTTGTACTTGGTGTCTCCACCAATATTTTCCCTAGCACCTTTAACTTCATAGAAAATGGTCAGCCCGTGCTTTCTGTATCAAACACCACCAGGGGTACAATACAAGAAGCTGTGACAGTACACCCTGAAGCGTGGATTTGCATGTTCTAATGGCGACACACTATAATGTGCACTAAAAGGTCAGCGTCTCCAATTTACAATTTAAAAATGGTTCTGCAGCCAAATTAACATCATCTATTACTAGTTATATTACATTATTCTGCAGCACATCTCATATGATCTCTGCACGTGCAAGTTATGATGAGCAGCAATTTTAACCTGTTCTATACACAGTTATAAATCGCCTACATCACATTTCCTCTGAATCAATAAAAGTAATTTAAAAAGAGCATCCTATGTGTTACGGCACCCCCAAGCATAAAAGGGTTAAACCGCCGTTTAATAGATCTTCCCTTTCAGAGGCACAGCATACAGTAAATTTCCCCTCTCCCTCCCCCCAAGCATGAGTCAAAGCTCCATGGTGAGGGTCAAACAGATATCAGCCAGAGCTGTGGGTTTATTGTTCTTATATACACATTTTTTTTTTTTTTCCAAAAAAAGCTTTATTGAGTGAACATATATAGAACATTACAGTCGGTTCAGTGTGCATGTACATAACATGAGATAACAAGTCAAAGATGTTATTACATATTCCAGTTTAACATGTTCTGCATTAACAATTTGTTTGTTCACTGTGGGATATATCCTACATATTTAACACCTTGTCTAAGCATATGTTGATTCAATCAAAAAGTTTCAATGTAGGAGCATTTGCTTGTATTTAAGATAGTAGTGGTTCTGTTTTATACTCATCTATTACACCAAGTATCAATCAGATAAGCATCTTTCTTTCAGTGCTCCATTACCACAGTTTATCTCAATAAGCTATTTTAAGGGGGGGAAAAGAAGAAAAAAGAGAGGGGTAAAATGTGAAGTCAAGAAGGGGAAAGAAGAAGAAAAAAAAAAAAAAAGAAGAAAAAAAAAAAAAAAAAAAAAAAAAAAAAAAGGGCTTTGGGGGCTTCATGACTCAGTTATTCTGTTGTTAATACCTAGACCTCTTCGGCAGGCAACCTGACCCTACACAGTTTTGCCTTCCCAAATTAGCGTCATGTACTCATGGGTCTCCATCTTCCCAGCTTTCAAGTAATGAAATTTCTCAAGTCCTAGCAGATCCCACACCCCAGCCCTCCACTCTCCTAGACTTGGTATGTGCAATGATTTCCAATGCTTCGGGATGAGACCTTTCGCACAATTTAGCATCAGGAGGAACAGATGGCGCTTCGCCTCCATTGCAATTTTAGGCATGTCATGATATATAAGATAGCTTGGATTAGGGGGCAATATGATGTTTAAAAGTCTACTGCTCTCACGAAGCACAACTTCCCAAAAGGGCTTTATCAGTGGACAATGCCACCATATGTGTAGCAGCGTACCCTCCATTCCACAGCCCCTCCAGCACTCCCCATTTGTATGCGGGTATATTTTCCTCAATCTTTGCGGAGTCAAATACCACCTGCTTAGGAATTTGTAATGCATTTCTTGAAGCCTTGCTGAGACCGAGGCCTTTTTTGCTTTACTAAAGATAGTCAGCCAGGATTTTGCATCCATCTCCAAATTGAGCTCTCTTTGCCAAGCAGCCGCATAGGAAGGGACCGCCGCTCCACTCCCCTCCAATAATAATCGATAGAGGAGCGAGATTAGATGTTGTGGAGTGTTTGCCGCAGTGCAAAGCGTCTCAAATGTCGTTCTCTGTCTAGTAAAAGAATCCCTATCCCGGGAGTTGTTGAAGTAATGAGTTAACTGTGCTACTCGATACCAAGAAGAGAACAAATCTCTATTCCACTCAACCAGAGCTTCTTGTGTTTTAAGCTTACCCTGACTAGTGGTATTATATATAGCCGCCTCTGCTAGTGTGTAAGAGGAACCCGAGACATGTCTCCTGTTTTCCAGCCCATTTTCAGGATTTTCTCGTACTGGGGTGACCGGCGAGGCAGAGGTAGAGAGATGACTCTCCACCCTGACTAGCCTATCCCAACATGCAAAGACATCTTCTATCAAAGGGTAACGGGAGATACAGCTGGGGCGGTGTTCAGGTTTCATCCAAGCGAGTGCTCCAACATTACCCCTACCAAGGATTTCCCTGTCAAGTCCAATCCACGCCTTATGTACTGAGTTTTGGCTCCACTCTACAATGCGTTGAAGGCTTATTGCTTTACAATATTCCCTCAGAAGCGGAACACCAGCTCCGCCTCTGTCTCTAGGAAGATACATTGTTCTTTTGCTGATTCTGGGTCTCATTCCGTTCCAAATATAAGACTCAATCTCTGATTGAATCTGTTGCACTATGTGTCCAGCTGCTGATAGAGGAATGGTTTGCATAACATAGAGCACTCTAGGCAAAATATTCATTTTTGCAACATGGATTCTTCCCATCCATGAGATGGTCTTATTTTTCCATGTTACAAGATCTCTTGTGATGTCATCTCTAATGCGTTTGTAGTTCAGATCTGCCATTTCTTTTACCGAGGGGGTCAGTATAATGCCTAAATACTTTATGTGCTTCAAGGCTATTTTGAGGGGACAGTGATGTCTCTGATTTTCGAACGTGGCTGGAGGTATGGTAACATTCAATATTTCGGACTTAGA
Source organism: Bombina bombina (assembly GCF_027579735.1). Taxonomy (NCBI): domain Eukaryota; kingdom Metazoa; phylum Chordata; class Amphibia; order Anura; family Bombinatoridae; genus Bombina; species Bombina bombina. The sequence continues at coordinate 25,472,310 of NC_069503.1, read as the reverse complement.
AGGGTTGAGCAGAAAGTCTGAGACTCGTCCAAAGGCTGCAAATTCCTCCAGCGAGGCCTTCAGCGAGGAAGCACTATCTGCAAGTGTTAGCAGGACATCGTCCGCATACATTGCTAGTTTATGTTCCACTCCCCCCACCACAATGCCTTGTATGACAGGATTGGCTCGTATTTTGCATGCCACAACTTCCATGACTAGCGCAAAGAGCAGAGGCGACAGAGGACACCCCTGCCTGGTTCCATTGGATATTAGAAAGGCCCTTGAAAACATGCCATTAACTCGGACTTTAGCATTGGGATTGGAATATAATGAGAATACATAACTAATAAAGCGTGGCCCAAATCCCATTTTTATCAGGGTGTGGTGCATGAAAGACCAGTTGACACGGTCAAACGCCTTCTCCGCATCCGTCGATACCAGCATCAACGGAGCGGAGTTGGCCTGGGCAAAAGATATTAATTGGATCACCTTGAGCGTATTATCCCGCGCCTCTCTTGCCGGGACAAAACCTGCTTGGTCGGGCGAGACCAATTGGGGTAGATATTTTTTAAGTCGATTGGCTATGACCTTAGCTAGAATCTTAACATCAGAGTTAAGTAGCGAGATCGGTCTATAGCTGCTTGGCTGATTCCCCGGTTTATCTGGCTTGTGGATGACCGATATGAAGGCCTCAAGCATCGAGCTCGGCAACGTGGGGTCCTCTGATAGTCTATTGAACATGCGTAACATATGGGGCATTAGAATGTCTGCAAAGGATTTATAATAACGAGTGCCAATCCCATCAGGGCCAGGGCTTTTGCCGCTCGGCAGATCTTTTATAGCCCAAAGTATCTCCTCAGCCGTAAAGGGAGAATCCAAGTGATCCGCCTCTGCTGTAGACAGTTTTGGCAGCTCAACACTCGCTAGATAATCTAGGATTGCTTGTTCAGAGGTCTGTCTGTTGCGATCCTCTCCCTGCTCCCCGGTCATGGGGTGCAAGTTGTAAAGAGATTCATAAAATCTCCCAAATGTGTTTGCAATGGATTGTCCATCTCTATGGATTTCTCCATTGCTGTTTGTCATCTCAAACACGTATGAGTTCAATCTCCTACGTGCCAAGGCTCTGGCCAGTAGCCTTCCGGCCTTATTACCTTGTTCAAAAAACTGCTGTCTCATCCTCAGTGCCTTCCTCTGCTGCTCCTCCTGGAGATGGCGCAGCAAGGCGGATCTGGCAACCTCCAGTTCCTCCTGTACTGCTTTGTCGGCTGGTGAGTCCTTGTGCGCCAATTCCTTTTGAGCAACCTGCGCCAGAAGCCTCTCATATATGTCTTTTCTATTTTTACGCAGAATTGCGTTGTGCCTAATCAATATTCCCCTGAGGACACACTTGTGTGCCTCCCAGATTGTGGAATCATTCAGGCCTTCTGTTGTGTTTAACCGAAAGTATTCCTCCAAATTTTTGCGTAATTCTTGTTTTAAGGGTTGGTGGTCCAGGAGGAATTCATCCATTCTCCAAACAAAGGGAGACACTGGAATGTTTGGCCAATCAATGGTGCATCTGACCGGGGCGTGGTCAGACCAGGTGATTGTGTTGATGCTACTGCCTGTGGTGATAGTGAGACCCGCCGAGTCTGTAAACAAGTAATCTATCCTCGTATACTTCCTATGCGGATGCGAGTAAAAGGTATAATTCCTAGCTGTAGGGTGATAAGTGCGCCAAATATCATGCAATACATGATCTTTCAAGGACTTGATGAGATGTTTGATGACCTTGTGGGGAGTGCTGGAGAGGCCATCAGATGTGTCCAATGCGGGGCTCAAAGATGCATTAAAATCACCACCCAGATATAAAATTCCCTTCTGTACTTCTAAGATTTTGAGCATAACCATTTTAAAAAATAGATCTTGTGCTGTATTTGGGGAGTAAAGGTTGGCCAAGGTAATGGGTCTACCATACAGCGTTCCCGTCAGTATCAAATATCTGCCATTAGGGTCTCTGACTGCGTGCTCTAATTGAAAGGGTACTGATGATCGGAATAAAATGCCCACTACATTTTTTTTGGAAGGCCCTGATGCGAAATAGGCTACTGGGAAATGTCTATTAAACCATTTAGGTTCCCTGAGTCTGGAGAAATGCGTCTCCTGTAGTAGTATGATGTCCCCACCCATTCTATGTAGATCTCTAATGATTAATGATCGCTTCTCCGGGTTGTTGAGGCCCTTAGTATTTATGGTTAGCAGTTCAATGTGGTGTTTCCTCTCCTGGGGGTGTAGATGAGCCATATCTGCCCCAGGAGGTATGCAAAAGAGAAGAAAAAAAAAAAAAAAAAAAAAAGGGGGGGTTTTGAGAAGATATATAGAGTTAGTTGAAAAAGTTAGAGTAGGGTAGTTGGATTTAAGTAGGTGAAGAAAGCTGATTAATAAAGGAGGGGGGGGGGGAAGGTGTGGTGGTAGAATGTATAGAAGAATAGGGAGTGGGATGTAACCCTCCAAATGTCACAGTCGACTCTGGGGGGTAAATATACAGTTAGGAAGTCTGAAAAATAAGATCAACAAAGTTGTACAACAGGGGGTAGTAACCCCAATACTCTCATATATAGATATATTGACATATATGATTAACTTTGTGGGCGTTTGTAACTCAATAACATTTTAAATCAAACCGTTGCTAGAATTTAAACATGAACAGTAACAAAAATTTAGAACCCGAAAATTACATAATGTCCCTCCAGCAAATGGCAAACCATATATTCCTACGCCAGGATTCAACCATAATATCTGAAGTTATATCTAAGACTAATACCCTTCTTAGTTCATGCTAAAAGGTTCCACTAGTTTCTATATTCTTTATGGGAGGCTCGGAGTAACAGAAGATAAGCAACATATGAATGACTAGCGAAACTAATTGGACAGGATATTAGTTTAGTACTCCGTTAGTCGTAATGAAAGAGTCAGTACGACCAGGCATATAAAAGCTCACCTGGGTTATAACTATTGCAGCGCAATTTATGGTGGTTTATACTAGGCAGATCTGTCCCTTCCACAGTATCTCTTAAAGGTAGTTCCTACAAACTGCACTGTCTGAGGGGGGGTTTATCATGTATATTTAATCCTTCAATATGACTAGTATGTGCTCCTTTTACCCATTCTCACTGCCTTTTTTGCTCGTGCATATTGCACAGTGCTTCACTATATTATTAGTGTTTATCATACGTAGAGGGCACCTCTGAGGTCTCTATAGTAATCTTAGGAGAGGGACTATTCAATCTGGTTATGCTTGAGTATCCCTGAACCTATGACAGATATTCTTAAATATAAACAATAGTTAAAACAATTCAACACTGTTTTCCTGTTCACATTAGGCACAATACGCAATATCACAACTTAAACATTATATGCAGTGTTCAACAGTTCAAATTTACAACCTAGATATTATGTTCCGGCAATCCGCTGTACAGCGGTCAAAGTCTAGGATGGCCAAGTTGTAAGTTCAAGTTTCCCCAGAAATGATCTCATTTGAGGTGCGTGGGCCATATCTGCCACCTCATGCTAAACTAGTCAAACAGTGGGTGCCAAAACATGTTGTTTGGCAAACAAGAGAAGAAAATAAACTATACTTATCTGTCCAGGGACACAGCTCAGGTAGGAAGTCTCAAGTAGGGGGTCATTTCAAGTAGCCACTGTTCGCCATGCCATCTGGCATGTTCTTCAAGGGTTCTTTAAAGTTGAGGTCTGCACTTTTAGATGGGTCTCGGCCTAATTTCCTCGTGGCATTCTCCTGGACCAGCTGGAGCCGGCACTACTGCTGCATTTAGTGGTCTGATCTGTATGCCCAGGGCTTGGTTGAAAGTAGGGAGATCTGCAGGTGTTTTGAAGACAGCTGTCGTTCCATTTTTGGTGGCTATTATACAAGTGGGAAAACCCCACCTAATAATGATGTCTCTAGGAGGCGCTCTGGCTGGTGGTCTGGGCCGCAGTGCACGATGAGCTCTTTCTACCTGAATCTCTGCTGCGTTTGGATCGTTTTTAAGGAGTTTAAATAGCTCTTGAATATATTGTCCTATTTCAGGTGGGCTTACTGCCTCTGGGACCCCACGGAGCCGCAGATTGTTCCGCCGGCTCCTGTTTTCTAAATCTTCTATTCTCTCTGTCAGGTTTTGTACTACTGCTTCCTGCGACTGCACACAGCTTGTTTGATGTTGGAGATCAGAGCGCAGGGTTTCCTGCACTTCCTCAACCTGTGACACCCTGTGATCCACCATAGCAATGTCTTTTTTTAATTCACCGAACATGAGCTTCACATCCATCATAGCTTCTTTTATGTCATTTTTAGATGACAGGTGTTTAATGTCATTTTTGGTAAGGAAGCCATAGTGTGCTAGATCTGAGCTTTGAGTAGCGCCTGGTTGCCCGCTAGTGTCTGAGGTATCTCTGTTAGTGCTTGGGTTTTGCTCAGGAGGTAGTAAATAATTCTCCATGTTAGTAGACTGTGAGCTCTTTGCTGGTTTAGACATTCTCCTGTTAGACATCTCACAGGGGTTATCACTGCAGGCCAGAAGGTACTGTGTTCAATGTTCCTTTCAAATGTTTGTGGCAGCTTAATCAGTGCTGTAGCACTCCACTTAATCTCCTTCTACAGCAGTGATACTAATGATATCCTAGGGACCCTCTATTATCAACAGTGTAGGCCCACTGTATTCTCTGTATAATGTATGAGTGTACTTGCTAGCCCTGACTCTCCACTGCTGCCAGATAAAATTACTTCCACAATACTTTTCACAGTAGGGTTATATGTGATGGGTCTGTGTAGGTCATGGTATTCATATAGGTGCTGCAGTTTTCTGACCGTTAACACTCACCCAGACGAAGGGGGTCACACTGCCTCGTTTCTATGTCCCAGCCGTTTATTGCATAACCAGCCAGAGAGCGCTCCCAGCACCAGGCTGCGCCGGAGATAGTCTGATCGGGAGTGCAGTCGCTTGTTTGTGAGGGCTTAACTCTCAGCCCCCTCTACTTTTCTTACGGAGCAATATCTTGTTGGCCGATTGTACAGAGCTAATACCCGGACTGTCTGTGTACCGTATACAGCTCTGCGCGCTCCGCGTGTGTCCCGGCACTATCAGTGCATGACGTGCTGTGCTCCGTAATAGGCCCAAGTGCGCAGCTGCTTCACTCCTTTAATTTAGCCTTTTATTTGCAATAATTAAGGTCCGGGTTGCAGAATTGTATGCTGCAACTGTTCAGCTTTACTTTGCTTACTATATATTGTTTTCTAGCATGCTAAGAGTTACTCCTACCCTGCCATGAGAGCATTGGGGCTTCAGAGCTCGATCAGTTTGCGGCCATCAGCTAGCGTGGCCAGGCTCCGCCCCCCTTATATACACATTTTTACACATTAGTACCACCCACAGGGTTTTGTAAAACAACCAATAAACACATACAATACTCTCAGACACTCCCACACAAAATCCTCCCCTCTGCCTGATGCAATTACCTTACACAATGGGTGATGCAGTTACCTTACACAATGGTTGATACAATTACCTTACCAGTTCCACAGAGTCTTCTATCCTGGAGATAATTGGGAAGTAATACAATTATCTCCAAGGACAGAGGCAAAACTCCATTGAACACATGGTAGCAAAAGACAATAATATACATAAAAATATATAACTGTGCAGCTATTGCATAAAACAGGTACATTCAACAAATCCCCAGATAGCCTAGATCTGAGCGCACATTATTACTGAATGGTGCTCAGGTCACACACATACAGTTCAATTGCCATGGAGCCAAAGTCTTTCACATAGTCTTTCGTTATACGAATGGGCTCCATGGCATAGCTATCTGGGGTATTACTGTTCAAATAGGGCAAGCACCGAACGACCCGGCCTTCGTTTCCCTGCAGGGGAAAATCAAGCGTTTCAACAGGGGGCCATAGTCTAAAGGCAGCAGGCGGGCAACCAGGCTCCTCCAATGCACAGTGGCGAGATTGGTCTTGTCACACTATGTAATGATTCAATAAGTGCAAGTTACTAAAAATGATGCAGTCCTTTGCATGTATCTGTTACCCTGCCGCACACACTGTATGTTATCTCTGCGCATACACAAGTTGCTTTGCACTACGTTCTACATTATCTGATATATTATCAGCATGGTTGCAGCAACTCCTCCTCCGTTACCTCTAAACTCTGCTTGGGTCCCTACACATAATAATCCCCCCTCCTTCCTGCTAATTGCTGCTACGAGTTCTGGCTTACGTATACGGTGGGCACATCTAACATCCACCACAAAGGAAAGTGAAGGACCAATTTAGGGACAGAACAATTTAAGGGGTCATTTCTCTGGAAGAAAGGAGAGGAAAGGGTTAAAAGGTGGAGTATGCTGGACAGCTAGAGTTTAGGAGGCGGAGATTCAGAGGTGATAAAAAGAACTGCAGAACTGAAAGTGAATCACTAACCTGTTTCTTGTCTTGCAGGTGTCATCATGGGGAGATCCAGGCGTTCTGCGAAGGCTCCAAGGAGGTTCGATGAAGAAGAAGAATTACCTGCAAGGAAGAAGAGGACAGCAGTATCAACAACTGGTGACGAGGTGGTGGTCTGTGCCCCCTCTATCCCTGTTTCAGTGACTTCCCTAGCTGTCTCTATGTCTGTCCCTGCAGTTTCATCTGCTGCTGGGGCTTTTCCTAGGACTGGTGCATTTCTGCCTATCTATTCTATCTCGGTTCCTACTCATTCCTCTGCCCCGCCTAGCTACATCTACTGTTTCCTCTTTCCCTATCTCTACTGTTTATTTGGAGTCTCTTGTGCCCCCCACCCATTTTTTCACCCCTCCGGTCTCAAGCCTCTCCCTCCCTGCTCCAATATTTCCCCCTCCACAATCTCTTGTGGCTTCTTTTTCTTCTGACCTTGTGGTGCAGTCTTCCTTGGCAGCTGAATAGCTGCTGCTGTCCCCAGAGCTCCGCTTTTCTCAGCGGAGACCTGGGGGATCCCCTTCGCCCATTTTTATATCAGGGCAGCAGGGGATGGAAGGAAGGCCATGTGGGCCGTTTTTAGAGGCGCATGGCCTCAGGCATCCTCTTCCGGCTCTTGCTGCAGACTCTGTGGGCGCGCGACTTGGCCCCGCCCACTGCCCTCCCGGTCGCCATCTTGGATCCGGAGAGTGTTTCCTTTGCATCGGCGGTGGTCGTTCCTGGTTCGTCTGCAGGCGCACCGAGTCTTCTGCAACAGCTAACGATGGAGGTAGGTGGGGCACCGCGGGGGGGGGGGGGCAAGAAAGGGTGGCAGCAAAAGGGGAAGGGGATCTTGGGAGGGCATGCATGTGAATAAGGAATCCACTGGCAATCATAAGGCTGTGCAGAATAAACGGTCAGTTAAAGGGCCAGTAGGGCCATTTATAACCCCTGCTAGGGGAGGTTCAAAAGTTAGATTGGGACACATGGATCTTATGTCTAGTCTTAGAAAAAGGTTATTAGCTAGAAACGTTTCTGGGGCCAATTTTTAGGGGCTAGGTCATCTGAGATAGCAGCTGGGGGTCCTCTGAGCAATCTGTTTCTTCCTGTGGTGCTCTCACTGTTTTTTCTGTTCCACCGGTGGGCAATCATAATGTGGAGAGGGTGAAGGCGATTTCTAGCGGTCTGGAGGTGCCCACTTCTACCACCGCAGTGGTGACTACTGAAGGAGAGGTGGTGGCAGGGTCATCTGGAACCACAACATCAATGGCAGGGGCGGTCCCTTCTTCAGGACGTCAGGGAGTGGTGAGTCAATAATTGCACCACACGTTAGGGAAGATGATTCCTCTACATCAGGGGATTCAGATAGTTCCACGGGGCTGAAGGATGAGGGATATCGTGAGTTATTTAGGAAGATTCGTAGGTTGGTAAATAAGAAGCCTAAGACAGTAGGTGTGCAACGTGTTCTGCCAGGGAGCGAAGTATCAGGGTCTATGGGGATTGTGGCAGTGCAGGGTTCTAGTAGGGGGAAAAAATCAGGGGTGGCCGGTACAGCAGACACCTATCCCTGCATTGTAAATTCTTTACACTCTCACTTGAAACCCAGGATTGCTAAAAAGATTAGAGAGGGGCGCTATGTTAAGACCTTTGTCGAGAGCAGCGTATCAGGTTAAGGAGATGGCAGAGGATAGTACAGGGGATAAGAAAGTGAAGAGGCCAGAAACTTATCAGGAGTGGATGCGTTGCTTTAGGGTGCTTGCTTCTTGCTACATAGAAGCAAATCCGAGCCAGGCAGTTAATATACTCAAATATATGGAAGTCATTGATGATATCCATGAAAGGGGTAAGGGTACGGCTTGGCGTCAATATGACGCTCAGTTTAGGAGTATGTTGGAGGCGAACGCAGTTCTGACTTTTGGGATGAAGGAAATGGACCTTTGGTCCAATCTGGATCTCCTGGATGGGACAGTTGCAGTACCAGTGAAGTCGTTTAGTGTAGGTCAGCAGAACCGTCCCTTTTGTAAGAAAGGGGGCAGGGAATGCTGGCATTTTCAAGAAAAGTTATGTGACAGGGGGGCACAGTGCCTTTTTTGGCACATGTGCATCTATTGTGGAGGGGCACACCCAGGGCACGATTGTAACCGGAAAAGAGATAGTTACGTCGGCAAGCAGCAATTCAGACAAGGTTCTGCGGGAAAGGGCGCCACTGAACCTCACAGCAATATTTAGGGCACTTAGGGATTACCGGATAGAGAGGAGGCAGAGTTTCTTAAAGTTGGTCTGTCATACGGTTTTCAAATTCCGGTGCATAGGTTAGGGTGCGTAGGTTAGTTTCCCCCGCATTTGCTATACGCAATTTAAAATCAGCGTATCAATTTCCACAGATGCTGCAAGATAAAATTGATAAGGAAGTCAGGTTGGGTAGGATCGCAGGCCCCTTTTCTTTCCCTCCATTTACAAATTTGGTAGTTTCCCCTCTGGGAGTGGTTCCCAAAAAAGAACCTGGGAAGTTCAGGCTCATACAGCACCTGTTGCACCCTAGAGGGAATTCAGTGAATGACGCGCTTGATGAGACTGACACTTCTGTGGCCTATCAGTGGTTTGAATCTGCTTTGGCAATAGTACAGCGATTAGGGCTGGGGGCTGAAATGGCTAAGGTGGACATTGAGTCGGCTTTCCGTCTCTTGCCAATACACCCGGATAGCTTCCACTTGATGGGCTGCAGGTTCCAGGGCCGGTACTACGTGGATCGCTGCCTGCCAATGGGGTGCGCCATATCTTGTGCATATTTTGAATGTTTTAGTTCGTTTCTCTATTGGACAGTGGTGCGCAAGTCCGGCCTTGGGCAGGTGGCTCATTACTTGGATGACTTTTTGTTTCTAGGACTAGCAGGGTCGGGGGAGTGTGCATATATGTTAGGGGTGATGCAATTCTTGATGGTTGAGTTTGGGGTACCTTTAGCGGGCGAAAAGACGGAGGGACCAGTGGCACGCCTGGTGTTCCTGGGGATTGAGGTGGATTCAGTGGCAAGGGAGTGTCGTCTCCCGAGGGCTAAGATTCAGTCGGCCACTTCATCCATCTACGTCATCTTGGAGACAGGTCATGCTACCCTTAGGGAATTTCAGGCCTTGTTGGGGACTTTAAATTTTGCAACAAGAGTCATTCCAATGGGGAGAATATTCAACCGGAGGATGGAGGCCGCCACAAGGGGTGTGAGCAATCCTAGGTCACGCATTAGGCTGTCCAGGGCAGTTATAGCTGATTTGCGTGTTTGGCTGCAATTTTTGAGTGAGTTTAATGGGGTGAGGATTTGGAGGGATTCACCAGTTTCCAATCAGTAATTGCACCTGTTCACGGACACAGCGGGTAGCGCAGACTTTGGAGCTTATTTTAATGGTTGATGGTGTGAGTCGGTTTGGCCAGAGGCATGGTACAATACGGGCCTGGTCAGGAATCTGACCCTCTTGCAGTTGTTCCCAATCTTAGTAGCCATTGAGCTGTGGTGGGATAGGTTGCAGAATAGGGCAGTAGTCTTCAGAATAGGGCAGTAGGCCCTTTTGTTTATGCTGTCAACAGGCTTTCTGCTAGTTCTCCACCCGTAGATAACAAACTGAGACAGTTAGTGCGTAGATGCCTGCAGCATAATATCGCTTTTAGCGCTAGACATGTACCTGGGGTTCATAATGGGATTGCCGATGCTCTATCACGGTTTCAATGGGCTAAGTTTAGGGAGTTAGCGCCAGAAGCGGTCAGTGGGGGTAACACGTGTCCAACATATATCTGGCAGGTGGTGAGTTCTGGGGAGCTGCGCTAAGGCTGTTAAAGGGTTCGCTGGAGTCTAGGAATTGGCAGGTATACAGTGTTGCTTGGAGTGAGTGGGGTAACTTTCTAACTGTTTTCAATACCACATGGAGAGCACCTTCGGTTTAATTATTCATTAGTTGGTTAGGTTCCCTGGAGGTAGCGGGTTTCTCTCCCGGGGCTATTGGGGGCAAGGCTGCAGCGGTTGCCTTCTTCTCTAAACTGTACGGGGTGGAGGATGTGACTATGAGTTTTTTGGCTAGGGCAGCTTTCAAGGGAGTTCGTAGGTTAGGGAGCAGTCGAAAAGATGTGAAGGAGCCTATTACTAGGGTCAGGCTAGTGCAATTAATGGATCAATTGGACGGTGTTTGTAGTTCTGGTTTTGAGACATTGTTGTCTCTGTTGCATTCTCTTTGGCATACTTTGTGACCCTTAGAATAAGTGAATTCGTAGCAAAGTCCAGGAGCTTACCGGGTACATACTTATTGAGGGAACATGTGAGGTTGGAGGATCAAGCAGTTTTAGTATTGATGGCAAGGTCTAAGACGGATCAGGTGGGGAGGGGTAGATGGCTCAATTTGCTTTCACAGGTGGAGCCATCTATTTGTCCTGCAGTTCTTTGCAAGAGGTTTGTTGCGATCAGGCGGGATGTGGGAGGGTCGTTGCTGGTGCACGAGGATGGGACATATTTATCTTAATTTCAGTTTCGAACAGTTTTAAAAAGGGTAGTGTGCAGATTGGGGTAGGATCCAGCGGTAGTAGCTCCTCATTCATTCCGTATTGGGTTGGCCACGGAGGCGGCCATGTCTGGGTGTTCAGAGGGACAGATCAAGGCACTAGGGCGATGGTCATCAGGGCAATATAAGAAATATATTAGGCCCCTGAATCAGTGTTACATGACGTGGGGTTTGTCAGTTTTTTGGTTCAGTTGTTAGTTGGATATGGGGTTTGGGAATGTTTTTGTGGAAGCCAGGACCTTATGGTTTGTTGATGTTCTTTTCAGGTCAGGTCACAGGATGCAGGAGGATTTGGATTGTGGGCCACTCATACATTCATTGGGCGGCCATTCGGGCTGCATCGCAGCCGGTAGGTCAGCAGCTAGGACTGCCATCTGAAAAGATCTCTGTTAGATGGTTAGGAAGGAGGGGTATGATGTGGACTCATTTGCCGGAGCAGGTTGCTGAAGCCAGGAGGAGATGGGGCAGGCCTCACGTTATTCTCCTTCATTTGGGAGGGAATGATGTAGGGACGATGCCAATGGGGGATCTGTTGGATGTCATGGTCTCGGACATCAGATGGCTTAAAGCGCAGTTTCAGGGAGTGACCATTATATGGTCGAATATTATCTCAAGAAATTATCTCAAGAAATGTCTGGAGGCATATGGCTGCCAGGAAGGCGGGCTTCCTGGTAAAAAGGAAGCTCAATAGGGATGTGAGTAGGGTGGTGCTGTCTAGCATGATAACATTAGAATAGATTATGCGGGTTTGTTCAGGAAAGACCAGGTATACCTGTCAGACAGGGGTACAGATCTGTTCTTGGATAATATCAGGCAGGTCCTGGCTTCTTGTTATTGTTAGTGGGGCAAGAGTACCTTGTCCTCTTTTGGTGGCGAAAAGGGGTGTGGCAACAAATTGAAATTTACCTTAACAAGCATAGAAGGAAAGTACAGTGGGCGTTTAGAACCCTAGTCGCCGAGGGGCTAGGGATTGGACGGTTCGCTGGTCGATCTTCCTTGAGCGGACAGGTAGGCGGAATGAGGGCGTCCTCATTCCCAGGGCGGCTACACCCCTTAGTGGGTTGATAGGACAAGATCGTCTTGCCAGCTGTTAGCAGTTTGTTATTTAAAGTTATTTATGTATTTATTAATAAAACAACCCCTCCCCCCGTTGGGGAAGGTTGGTTTTCTCCCAACCCCGAGTGTTGTGTTTTATTGAATTTATGGGTCATTAAGTTGGGGGGGTTGGTATTTGCTTGACTGAATTCAACTAAAACATTTAACCCCTTAAGATTGATGGGACGTTTAATTTCAGCCAGCAGCAACAGGACGCTTCAGTTGCATTCCTGCCTGTGTTATGATTGTTTATCTGACAGTGAAGTGCAGGGGGGCTGGGGATTCCTTTCCAACGCTGTATTCAGCAGCTACAAGTAAGACGTTAGCTTTTATTTACTGCCAGTGTTTAAGCCCCTGCCCCTCCTTTTGCTTTGTGTACCAGAATTACTTACTTACTGAACCAACTTGTTCTAGGCACCAGTGACAAGCAGTATAGCACAATGACTATTGCTCTCATGTTTTTTGTTGTTTTTTTTTTTTTTACATTATTATTAACCCCTTGAGTGCTAACGACGGCTCTGAGCCATCGCAGAGTTTCCCACTCTGGTGCTAACGACGGCTCTGAGCCGTCGCTAGCACTCTCCCACCTTGAGGGAGATCTGGGGGCTCCCACCCACTCCTACCCCGGTGATCGTGCCTGTAGAGTGACAGGCATCGCCGGGACTTCCCGTTTTGCGTGGTGACATCACGCACAGTAACGTGATGACGTCACCGTGCAACTTTATTTATACTTAACAATGTTAAGTATAGGATCAGGGGGCATGTTGCTTAGAAGCCTGTATCTCAGGCATCTAAGCAGCTACAGACCCCCAAGACCCACCATGGAAAAGTAATCGCCTAACCTTTCCAACAGTGTAAGTCTTGGGGGTTTGGGGGGAAAAAAAAGATAAAAATAAATTGTTCAAAAAATAAATAAATAAAACACTAAAAAATCTTAGCACCCAGGTGGGAAAGTGCTTAGCACTCAAAGGGTTAATATATGAGTTTGTTCGTGTGTGTGTGTGTTGTATGAGGGTGAGTGGTGTGTGTGTGTGTTGTATGAGGGTGAGTGAGGTGTGTGTGTGTTGTATGAGGGTAAGTGTGTGTGTTGTATGAGGGTAAGTGTGTTGTATTAAGATGAGTGTGTGGTGTGTGTGTTGTATGATGGTGTGTGGTGTGTGTGTAGTATGAGGGTGAGGGTGTGGTGTGTGTGTGTGTGTAGTATGAGGGTGTGGTGTGTGTGTGTGTGTAGTATGAGGGTGAGGGGTGGTATGTGTGTTGTATGAGGGTGTGTGTGTGTGTGTGTGCGCGCATTTTCAGACCAAACACAAAAATAGGGTCAGGAAGGTATGTGGTATCATGGCACTGGGTCTTGGGGATAAAAAGTTTGAAGAACCCTAATTTACAGAGCCCTGGTGTTTGCTGAAATTGCTTTAAACTATAAAGAAAACCTTTTGAGAGTTTTCCTCTCTTTCTCGGGTCTGAAGCAATACCTGAGGAAGAAAGGAAAACTCTTGAAAGCTTGTCTTTTAAGTATTAGCTTAGTACAATATAAAGGTATCACTGCATACCACATTACTCTGGTATTTTGGAATCTTTATATATATATATATATATATATAATTAATATGTTTTTTCTGTGGTATAATTTAGTGGTGAAAATTATTAGTGCCCCCCCAGTTTTGACTGTGGTATCTTATGTGCCCCCCCTATATATTGTTCCTAGAGTCGCCACTGCTCTAAGCACACTGAGCAAGGATACCACATCTGGTTCCCCTTTTTCCCATAGGGAGACTAAATACACACAGAGAGAAGCACAAAAAAGAAAGAAGCAAGAAAAATTCCATCCCAATAAATTATGTGTATATGTATGTATTTTATATATATATATATTATACTGCAGTTGCAATGCCGCCCCCTGCAGACTCGCAGCCAATCAGCCACCAGCAGGGGGGTGTCAATCAACACAATTGTACTCGATCGGACAGGGTTATGGAGCAGCGGTCTTTAGACCGCTGCTTCATAACTGCTGTTTGTGGTGAGCCTGCAGGCTCACCAGAAACACGGGCCGTCAAGCTCCATTCGGAGCTTGATAGATATGTCCCTTAGTCTGAAATGCCCGGTCCTTAAGGGGTTAAAGTACGTTTTTTGCTAATGGATTATATATTCACATATACATACACATGACAAGAGGAAAAAGAGAGATATTAATAAAGCACAGACCAGTAAAGTAACGAGCTATAAAACAAACGATTAATAACAGACAGAATATAAAACAAAACACTTAAGGCGAGGGAGACACTATTGTCCAATAAGGTAAAGAATGCATATAGGAACCTACAGACAAATCCCTCTATGCCCAATTGGGATATATATTTAGAACGCAGAAAGGAAAGAGATATCTTCTTAATGCAAAGATCACAAGAAGAAGAAATTAGAATTAACAGATATTATAGGGGATTTAATGGTAGCTCCGCAAAATATCTTGCGAGACTCACTAGAAGTAGGAAAAAGAAAATTTTTATTACAGCCATAAAACATGAGGATGTAAGATATACGGATACTAAAGAAGTAGGTGAGGTATTTTTTAATTATTATCAGCAATTATATGCGTCGGTTAATATAAATCATCTCAATCAAGAGTTATTTTGGTCTAAGATCAAGACGCCAAAAGTCCATTTGGAAGAATTGGCCTCGCTGAATGATCCTATTACAATTACGGAAATTAGTAAGGCGATTGATCAATTGAAATTGAATAAAGCAGCAGGCCCTGATGGGTTTCCTGCAGAATTTTATAAATGTTTAAAAGATGAGTTGTTAGCAATATTAGAAAATTTATTCAATATTTATTATACAGTAGATACTCCTATTTCATCGTATTTTTCGGCAGCAAATATTTCCCTTATCCATAAAAAAGGTAAAGACCCGGAAGATCTGGCCTCCTATAGACCGATTTCGGTATTAAACACCGATTATAAGATATTAGCGGCTATTATTTCTGCCAGATTATCCCGGTGTTTACAGGATCTTATACATCCTGATCAGTCCGGATTTATGACATCTAGGAATCCTATAAAGAACTTCCGTAAAGTTATCACTTTCTTAGATTATTCATGGAATGCTAACCAAAATGACAAGAGGCAGGAGATACCGGATAGAGCGGTACTCACATTAGATGCAGCTAAAGCATTCGATTCCGTTATTTGGGAACATTTATTTCGCTCTCTTGATAGATTTGGATTTAAGGGAAATTTTGTTCAGTTTGTGAAGAGAATTTATACAAAACCCACTTCATATTTATTGATTAATGGAGTGTGTTCTCCACCAGTTGTCTTGCAAAAGGGTACCAGACAAGGCTGTCCGTTATCGCCTTTATTATTTAATGTTGCTCTGGAACCCTTTGCAATCAGGTTAAGGGATAGTTTATCAGGTATTTCTATAGGTTCTCTAAACCTAAAAGTATTGTTATATGCTGATGATATCCTGCTTTTTATGGAGAATATACATCAATCTATCCCAACTTTATTGTTACTTCTTGAGGAATTCAGCTCATTTTCAGGATATAGAGTTAATATCGATAAAAGTGAACTGATGTTGGTAGGTAAAGCTTTGTCCTCAATGGTTAAAACTCCATTTAAAGTGGTTAATACCATTAAATATCTTGGATTAGTGTTACATAAGAACCCTAAGGTATGGTATTCGGCAAATTATATTCCACTGTTGCAGAAGATTAAATCAGATTTAAAATTATGGGTCACCTTTCCATTACCTATTACTGCGAGGGTAAATTTAATCAAAACTATAATTTTTCCTCGCCTTCTCTACCCACTTCAAAATTTGCCCTTATTTATACCAAATAAAGATATTAGGAAATTATATGGACAGATTTCTAAATTTCTATGGAAAGATAAAAAACTTTGTATTGCATTGACAAGATTAATGCAGAAGTTCTCATCCGGGGGATTGTCGCTGCCAGATATTAAGTTATATAATATAGCTACATTGACAAAATTCGCGTTTGATTGGATTTCGGATTCTAACACGATTTCCTCTCTTGAAGAAGAGACATCTTTAGTACATCCTTTTGCTCTAAAGGCGATTCTGCATTGTAAGCCGAGACAGCTGCCGTTTAATGTTTTTTCTCTCATATCATTTAAGAACATAGTAATAGCCTGGCATAAGTTTTGTACTATGTTAGGTATAGATCCAACATATTCAGATTTTCTACCTATTAGGGGTAACCCCCAATTTATCCCAGGCATCTCTCAGAAAGTTTTTAAACTATGGGCTGAAAGAGGGTTAAACCTGGTAAAACAACCTTTTGATGCTAATTTTCAAGTGCTAGATGTGGAATCCTTCTTTCATCTGTTCGAGCTTCCGAGGTCTAACTTATTTGCGTATTTTCAGATTCAACATTTTATTTCTACTCAAGGTTGGACCTTTCCTCTGTCAGCTATATGGTCCGAGGTTAGAGTCATTATACAGAAGTTTGTTAGGCGGGACACATCGGTTTCATTGATCTACGACATTATGTTGTCAAAACAAAGTCAAGTACATCTAGATAAGATTTGCAGATTCTGGTCCTCGCTAGTGATGGATATAGATGACGAGACCATTGAACAGAGTTTTCTCATGTTAAAAAAAATGTAAAGTTCTTGTGGGCTGGAAGGAATCTCATATGAAGCTCATTAATAATTTTTATCTTCATCCGCTGAAAATCGCCAAATTTTACCCAACAAGATCCAGTAGATGTCTTAAATGTTCTCATACTAGAGCTGATTTGTTACATATGTTTTGGTTTTGTCCCAAAATCAATGAACTCTGGTTAAAGATTGCTTATTGGTTCAGTATACATTTTAAGATTTCGGTTTCTTTAAAATTGCGAGACATTATATTTTTAATTCCAGTGTTAAATACCAGTGACATTCATTGGATTCGTATTGTTAATACTATCATTTTGGTAGTCAGGCATCTTATACTAAAATATTGGATATCGAATAGAGTCCCAGGATTCAATGAGGTCATGAAAGTTATACAAGAACAGATCATTTTTGAATCTTATCAATTACAGGATGCTTCGGATAGGAGAATCAGAATTTTTCTCATAGGATGGTGCCCGTTTATTAAGTCTTACTCCCTCCCCATACAAAAACAGATTCTCTCCCCGTTTCTCTCATCTGTTAGCCTCGCAGAATTAGTTTTGATAGGTTTATTCCCGTCTACGTGGATTGACAGTAGACAGGATAATATTGTTTAAACCAGGACTTCCCTCCCTTGTTGTTTTTTTTTTTTCTTTCTCTCTCTTTCTTTCTTTTATGTTTATTGATTGTAGACTGTTTTTTTTGGTATCACAAAGATGTACGTGAAATGGTAAAGGTAACTATAAAAGCACACCGTGGCGTTGAATCTTGTTTTTTTGTATTAATAGCATTACGCCAATTTAGATGGAAAATTTTGTTGTATAAATGATATTGTTTTGGTGGAATAATGACTATGATGTGTTGTATCACCTGGTGTTTATTAAATAAATATTTAAAAAAAAAAACACAAAAAAAAAAACACAATAGTATCTGAGAATACATAGATAAGGGAGAATGTGACAATCAGCACAAAGTGTTGTGTAACTGGAAGGAATAGGTGCTGGGGAAGGTGGGGTAGATAGGGAAGTATAATGTATAGGGGAGTATAGAGCACAGAGGCAGTAACTGACATAAGGGGCTATTAGACACAATGTATTGTCTTTACCTGATCACATAACAGCCAATAACACTAAATACTGAGCATGGGCTAAATTAGCATCACTTCCTCTTGTCTCATTTATACTAATAAAGGGACGGTGTAAACAGGGCCGCCATCAGGGGGTGACAAGGGTGACTCCTGTCAGGGGCCCAATGGGCCAGGGAGTCCCATGAGGCAAGAATATTTTTTTTTAATTTTGGCAGCCACCAGAGGGAACTACAGCAGAGTGCTATTGAGCATGGGAAATGTTATTACAGTAAAGTATTAGCATTTGAGAGGATTTCTGAGTGTGCATTAAACCACTCTGCACAGTGTGAGACAGACTTGGCACTTAAAGGGACATAATACTCATATGCTAAATCACTTGAAACTGATGCAGTATAACTGTAAAAAGCTGACTTGAAAATATCACCTGAGCATCTCTATGTAAAAAAGAAGCTATTTTACCTCACAATTTCCTCAGCTCACCAGAGTAAGTTCTGGGTAAAAAGTTATAATTCAGCTGCTGTCCAGCTGCAGGTAAAAAAAAAAACATTAAAAAAAAATGAAGAAATGAACAGCAGCCAATCAGCATCAGCTGTGATGAGGTCATGAACTATTTTACTGTGATCTCATGAGAATTCACTTAAAGGGACATGAAACCCAAATTTTTTTCTTTCATGATTTAGAAAAAACATAACTTTCCAATTTACTTCAATTATCTAATTTGCTTCATTCTCTTCACCTCCTTTGTTGTAAATTGATGTCAGCACATAAATGCCTCGTGTGATTGTCTCCCCATGTGCATTGCTATTTCTTCAATAAAGGATATCTAAAGAATGAAGCAAATGAGATAATAGAAGTAAATTGGAATGTTGTTTAAAATTGTATTCTCTATCTGATTCATGAAAGAAAAATTTTGGGATTCATGTCCCTTTAACGCTCATGAGATTTCATAGTAAACTTCCTTAAACTGAATAGGGAAATAATATAATATGAGTGTCCCGGAAGCTCACTCCCTTGGCTGTCCCGGGACAGACATACTGATTTGCTGCTTAAAGTCCTTTGCAATGGGGTTTGAATACTTAGGACATTTTGAGGTAAAATATATCTTTCTTTTTTACATAGAGATGTTCAGGTGATATTTTCTAGTCAGATTTTTATTACAGTTATGCTGCATCATTTTCAAGTGTTTCAACATTTGGGTATCATGGCCCTTTAAGTTTGTACATTGTGTGGCAGATCACTTTCATTTACAGAGGAGGAAGGGCTTACTTAATAAATGTTTTTTTATTTCTTTGTGCAATTTTGGATTGTAACTTCAGTATGGTAGTAGTTGTATGGTGGGGGCAGGGGTCCATAAAAACATTTTTTTAGCAATATGCAGCAGTGTATTTATGATTATTTGACAATGCTATAGAAATTCTA
This sequence comes from Bombina bombina, assembly GCF_027579735.1. NCBI lineage: Eukaryota > Metazoa > Chordata > Amphibia > Anura > Bombinatoridae > Bombina > Bombina bombina. The sequence continues at coordinate 25,453,122 of NC_069503.1, read as the reverse complement.
TATTTAAAGCCATGCATAAATGTTTCCTCCTCAATACACAAATGGTAGGTGCCCTTTTGGCAGATATGAGTTTGTTTTTTTTTATTAATAAATATATTTTAATTACATTCCAGTTTACTGCCCCTTTATGCAAGGACTTTCCAGATGCAAGGAGGCATTTTATCTAAGATTTTTACATCTGCATAAAATGTTATACTCTCAGACTAAGATTGCTCATTGTTTGAAATGAGACAGGTTAACTTAACACTGTTCAGTTTACACTACAGCTGACTTAATTTTGAAATACATATAAACAAGTCTAAAATCATGCATTTAACCAGATCTAATGGTATGAGACTGAGTACCACAGCTTATGGTTCCACCAAGACCATAGAGAGTACAGCATTTTTAAAATCCATAATTACAGCTGACAGAAGGGAACATTTGTACACCATATTTAAAGTGGTGCTCTTGGTTGGGGAAAATGGGGGAAAAACCCAAACATATGTCAACCTTTCAAAAGTACTTTTCTTCATCTAGCCATCTACCCAGATCATTAATGTAGAATTTTGAATTCACAGAATTATTTTTGTTTGCACATTTACGAATATGAACCTTTTAAAAAGTGAACTCTTAATTTCTGCAATTTTTTTTATCATGTATGTCACACACTGTTGATTTAGGGGATGCAATGTGCAGACATTTTAACTCCTCCGGTGAGTGTTTCTGTTGGTGTCTGGGTTTATGTCTTTGTTTGTGTCTCTATGTGTATGTATTTTTTTTCTGTGGGTCTCTATGCGAGGGTGGGTGTGTATGTCTTTGTGCATTTTCTGTGGATGTCTGTGAGGGTGTGTGCGTATGTCTTTGTGCTTTTTCTGTGGATGTCTGTGAGGGTGTGTGCGTATGTCTGTGCTTTGTCTATGGGTGTCTCTGTGAGGATGTCTGTGCATATGTCTTTGTGTATTTTTCTCTGGATGCCTCCGTGAGGGTGGTTGTCTATGTCTTTGTGTGTTTTCTGTGGATGTCTCTGAGAGGGTGTATGTTTGTCTGTGTGTTTTCTGTGGATGTCTCTGTGTGGGTGTGTGTGTGTATGTATGTCTGTCTGTTTTCTGTGGGTGTCTCTGATAGGGTGTGTGCTTATGTCTGTGCATTTTCTGTGGGTGTCTCTGTGAGAGTGTGTATGTCTGTGTGTTTTCTGTTGATGTCTCAGTGAGGGTGTGTGTTTGTTTGTGTTTTATGTGGTTGTCTGTGTGTGTGTGTGTCTTTGTGTGTTTTCTGAGGCTGCCTCTGTCAGTGTTTCCTTGGGTGTACGTGCAAGTTTGTGTTTGAGTTTGTGTGTGTCCATTGTCTGTTCCTTTTTAGGACATTTTGACCTTACTACTAATTATTCACATCTTTCTACAGACTTTGAGACTAATGAGACCTTTCTGGAAGTCACCAATCCACCATTTAACCTTTCAATTATTGTTTAGGCAGTTCAGGGCCCTTCCTTTCAGCCACTGCATGCTGTTGTCATAATTTTGTTGGCATCTTCCTTGATAAAAAGATAATCAGAACTCAATATTTTGTTTTGTAAATCTCCTTTTTTTGGCAAAATAGTTGTCTACCTCATTACTTGTCAGGTCAATGTAAACAAGTGCTGAGTGTCTGTTTGGGTGTCTGTGTCCGAGTGTGTTTGCTAGAGTGTGTATATGTGAATCCTTACGTGTGAGTGTGTGTTTCAGTGTATGAGTGTGTCTATGTGTTTTTTTGTTTGTGTGTTAATACCTTTACAACATTTCTAAGTTTGACTACACTTAAGAATAAAGTGCATATACGTTTTAGTCACTTGGTCAAAAAAAAATCAATGGTTAAGTCAGGGGCCCAAAAATTTCTAGTGGTGGCCCTGGGTGTAAACCTGCACAATATACAGGGCACTACACAACAGGCTGAATGCTGCTGTAAACACAATATAGTAACACATTTGTATATAATAAATTATTAGCAAGAGATCTGCTAAACTAGATTATTCCATCAGTTCAGTAGCCCAGAGAGCTGAGTGTGCCAGGGTGTATATATCTATAGTTACACTCTTATATCAGGGCATTATAGCGACAAAGTGACAGGATCATGTAGTATTATCACTATACACCCTGCAAATCTATGTGTTTATACCTCACAAAAGGGTTAAACCCACAGGTAAAAGTATGACTTGGGAGCCACAGAGAAATGCTGGCCCAAATCGGAAACTGTTGGTTACCCAATCAGCAGCGTTAGTCACCTCTGCGATTACCTTGTATCTAAGCCTCTGCAGACTGCCCCTTATCTCAGTTATATTAATATACATTTTACCTCTGTTATTACCGTATATCTAAGCCTCTGCAGACTGCCCCTTATCTCAGTTATATTAATATACATTTTACCTCTGTGATTACCTTGTATCTAAGCCTCTGCAGACTGCTACCTTATCTCAGTTATATTTATATACTTTTTACCTCTGTGATTACCTTGTATCTAAGCCTCTGCAGACTGCTCCTTATCTCAGTTATATTAATATACATTTTACCTCTGTGATTACCTTGTATCTAAGCCTCTGCAGACTGCTCCTTATCTCAGTTATATTAATATACTTTTTACCTCTGTGATTACCCTGTATCTAAGCCTCTGCAGACTGCCCCTTATCTCAGTTATATTAATATACATTTTACCTCTGTGATTACCTTGTATCTAAGCCTCTGCAGACTGCCTCCTTATCTCAGTTATATTAATATACTTTTTACCTCTGTGATCACCTTGTATCTAAGCCTCTGCAGACTGCCTCCTTATCTCAGTTATATTAATATACTTTTTACCTCTGTGATCACCTTGTATCTAAGCATCTGCAGACTGCCTCCTTATCTCAGTTATATTAATATACATTTTACCTCTGTGATTACCTTGTATCTAAGCCTCTGCAGACTGCTCCTTACCTCAGTTATATTAATATACATTTTACCTCTGTGATTACCTTGTATCTAAGCCTCTACAGACTGCTCCTTACCTCAGTTATATTAATATACTTTTACCTCTGGGATTACCTTGTATCTAAGCCTCTGCAGACTGCTCCTTATCTCAGTTATATTTATATACTTTTTACCTCTGTGATTACCCTGTATCTAAGCCTCTGCAGACTGCCCCCTTATCTCAGTTATATTAATATACTTTTTACCTCTGTGATTACCCTGTATCTAAGCCTCTGCAGACTGCCCCTTATCTCAGTTATATTAATATACATTTTGCCTCTGTGATTACTTTGTATCTAAGCCTCTGCAGACTGCCCCCTTATCTCAGTTCTTTTCACAGACTTGCATTTTAGCCAATAGGTGCTGACTCAAATAACATTGTGCTCACACCTATGAAGTTATCTATATGGCACACATGAACTAGCACTGTCTAGCTGTGTGAAACTATCAAATGTACCGAGATAAAAAGCAGCCTTCAATGGCTTAGAAATGAGCATATGAGACAACCTAGGTTTATCTTTCAATAAAGAATACCAAGAGAACAATGCAAATTTGACGATAAAGTTGTTTAAAATGACACGCCCTATCTGAATCATTAAAGGGACAGTCAACACAACAATTATAATTACTTATTCCTATGTAGTAGTTAATGTTAATTTAACCCCCCTGTAGCCCATGTTTAATGCATAAATGTTTCTTGTTCAAAATCACTTTTCATCCTCCGGCCGATTTGAAATGGCCGCCAGACCCCTCCTTTCCCTGACGTCATCCTAAATGAATGCTCTGTTGAAAATAACTGTTCCGTGTCGAGCAAGCTCGTGTACGTCTTTTGCGCATGCGCATTGTATTTAAGAGTTTAGTCTCACAGTGCCAAGTGCAAGCTCCTCTGAGTTCTCCCTTGACTTCTAACTTGACTTTCACTGCATAATCCCCGCCCCCTCACAATTACTGTACCATACGGTTCCTCCCTACAAAGCAGCCATGTCACGTAACACACAATACTTGCAGCTATACAAATGACATGAGCCAGACACCATGGGGGGAGCTTTATAATATTGCCAGTAATTAATGCACACACTGGTAGCGCCAAGTGCAAACCCCTTGCACATCAATAGAAAATAAAATGCAATGCCTGTACTGGTGTCTTTAGTACTAGATACAGAACTGCACAATGTCAGACCACTATAGTGTAATGTTACACCGAGATATTTCTGTCACAGCCTCAGTACCCATACATAATACTATAAGTGACATTGTGCAGTTCTGTATCTAGTGTAACACTGAATAATGAGATAAATATATTAGGTGTAATGTCCCTTTAAATCTGACCCTGCTACATATCTGCCCCTAGTTAGTCTGAGCAGGGGTGATAAGATCATGTAAAACAATACAAGTGTCGCTAAAAAACTAATATAGCAACCCTTTGTCTACTCAGTAACAAGGTCAGATTGGCTCCTACAAATAAGGCAAACTATGTGAGGTTATTAGTTACTGGGCGCCCCTCTGCACCAATTACTGAGCGCCCCTCTGCACCAATTACTGAGCGCCCCTCTGGACCAATTACTGGGCGCCCCTCTGCACCAATTACTGGGCGCCCCTCTGCACCAATTACTGAGCGCCCCTCTGAGCTAGTTACTGTGTGCCCCTAGATAAAGCAGGGCTAATAATGTGCGCTTTGGGGACACAGTGTGTATTAACCCTTTACTGGCACAGAGAGCTAGCACAGTGTGTATTAACCCTTTACTGGCACAGAGAGCTAGCACAGTGTGTATTAACCCTTCAGTAGCACAGAGAGCAGCACAGTGTGTATTAACCCCTTCACTAGCACAGAGAGCTGCACAGTGTGTATTAACCCTTCACTAGCACAGAGAGCAGCACAGTGTGTATTAACCCTTCACTAGCACAGAGAGCAGCACAGTGTGTATTATCCCTTCACTAGCACAGAGAGCAGCACAGTGTGTATTATCCCTTCACTAGCACAGAGAGCAGCACAGTGTGTATTAACCCTTCACTAGCACAGAGAACAGCACAGTGTGTATTAACCCCTTCACTAGCACAGAGAGCAGCACAGTGTGTATTAACCCCTTCACTAGCACAGAGAGCAGCACAGTGTGTATTAACTCCTTCACTATCACAGAGAGCAGCACAGTGTGTATTAACCCTTCACTAGCACAGAGAGCAGCACAGTGTGTATTAACCCTTCACTAGCACAGAGAGCAGCACAGTGTGTATTAACCCTTCACTAGCACAGAGAGCAGCACAGTGTGTATTAACCCTTCATTAGCACAGAGAGCAGCACAGTGTGTATTAACCCTTCTCTAGCACAGAGAGCAGCACAGTGTGTATTAATCCTTCACTAGCACAGTAAGTATTAACCCTTCACTAGCACAGAGAGCAGCACAGTGTGTATTAACCCTTCACTAGCACAGAGAGCAGCACAGTGTGTATTAACCCTTCACTAGCACAAAGAGCAGCACAGTGTGTATTAACCCTTCACTAGTACAGAGAGCAGCACCGTGTGTATTAACCCTTCACTAGCACAGAGAGCAGCACAGTGTGTATTAACCCTTCACTAGCACAGAGAGCAGCACAGTGTGTATTAACCCTTCATTAGCACAGAGAGCAGCACAGTGTGTATTAACCCTTCTCTAGCACAGAGAGCAGCACAGTGTGTATTAATCCTTCACTAGCACAGTATGTATTAACCCTTCACTAGCACAGAGAGCAGCACAGTGTGTATTAACCCTTCACTAGCACAGAGAGCAGCACAGTGTGTATTAACCCTTCACTAGCACAGAGAGCAGCACAGTGTGTATTAACCCTTCACTAGCACAGAGAGCAGCACAGTGTGTATTAACGCTTCACTAGCACAAAGAGCAGCACAGTGTGTATTAACCCTTCACTAGCACAAAGAGCAGCACAGTGTGTATTAACCCTTCACTAGCACAGAGAGCAGCACAGTGCGTATTAACCCTTCACTAGCACAGAGAGCAGCACAGTGTGTATTAACCCTTCACTGGCACAGAGAGCTGCACAGTGTGTATTAACCCCTTCACTAGCACAGAGAGCAGCACAGTGTGTATTAACCCTTCACTAGCACAGAGAGCAGCACAGTGTGTATTAACCCTTCACTAGCACAGAGAGCAGCACAGTGTGTATTAACCCTTCACTAGCACAAAGAGCAGCACAGTGTGTATTAACCCTTCACTAGCACAGAGAGCAGCACAGTGTGTATTAACCCTTCACTAGCACAAAGAGCAGCACAGTGTGTATTAACCCTTCACTAGCACAAAGAGCAGCACAGTGTGTATTAACCCTTCACTAGCACAGAGAGCAGCACAGTGTGTATTAACCCTTCACTAGCACAGAGAGCAGCACAGTGTGTATTAACCCTTCACTAGCACAGAGAGATGCACAGTCTGTATTAACCCTTCACTGGCACAGAGAGCTGCACAGTGTGTATTAACCCTTCACTAGCACAGAGAGCATCACAGTGTATATTAACCCTTCACTAGCACAGAGAGCTGCACAGTGAGTATTAACCCTTCGCTAGCACAGAGAGCAGCACAATGTGTATTAACCCTTCACTAGCACAGAGAGCAGCACAGTGTGTATTAACCCTTCACTAGCACAGAGAGCAGCACAGTGTGTATTAACCCCTCACTAGCACAGAGAGCAGCACAGTGTGTATTAACCCTTCACTAGCACAGAGAGCAGCACAGACTGTATTAACCCTTCACTAGCACAGAGAGCAGCACAGTGTGTATTAACCCTTCACTAGCACAAAGAGTTAAACAGCACTTACTATCTCATTGCCTGGCACAAGCAGATGAATAACAAGCATTAAAATAACAACATTTATAACAATTATAAAACTATTTAAGAAGACCAGAAAGTGACTAAAACGTTTTATCACACAATACACACAGCCTGACTCACTCACCCAGCAGCAGCTGCACAGGAAGTAAATGGGAGGGGAACAAAGGTCAGTTCATTACTGAACTACATCTCCCAGAATACATGCAGAGACGTCACATGTTAAGCAGCAGCCAATCAGACAAAAGAAAAAAATGCAAACACTTCACAGACAAATTGGATACTTTTTAACATTAAATGCTGCAAATTAATAAAATTAGTAACTGAGCCCATTGTCACTGTCATATCCTCTACTAGTGCATTACAGCTACACTATATACATAAAGCTACACAATATATATTAGCACTTTCACTAGCACTGAGCACATTGTCACTGTCATATCCTCTACTAGTGCATTACAGCTACACTATATACATAAAGCTACACAATATATATTAGCACTTTCACTAGCACTGAGCACATTGTCACTGTCATATCCTCTACTAGTGCATTACAGCTACACTATATACATAAAGCTACACAATATATATTAGCACTTTCACTAGCACTGAGCACATTGTCACTGTCATATCCTCTACTAGTGCATTACAGCTACACTATATACATAAAGCTACACAATATATATTAGCACTTTCACTAGCACTGAGCAAATTGTCACTGTCATATCCTCTACTAGTACATTACAGCTACACTATATACATAAAGCTACACAATATATATTAGCACTTTCACTAGCACTGAGCCCATTGTCACTGTCATATCCTCTACTAGTGCATTACAGCTGCACTATATACATAAAGCTACACAATATATATTAGCACTTTCACTAGCACTGAGCCCATTGTCACTGTCATATCCTCTACTAGTGCATTACAGCTGCACTATATACATAAAGCTACACAATATATATTAGCACTTTCACTAGCACTGAGCACATTGTCACTGTCATATCCTCTACTAGTGCATTACAGCTGCACTATATACATAAAGCTACAAAATATATATTAGCACTTTCACTAGCACTGAGCACATTGTCACTGTCATATCCTCTACTAGTGCATTACAGCTACACTATATACATAAAGCTACACAATATACATAAAGCTACACAATATATATTAGCACTTTCACTAGCACTGAGCACATTGTCACTGTCATATCCTCTGCTAGTGCATTACAGCTGCACTATATACATAAAGCTACACAATATATATTAGCACTTTCACTAGCACTGAGCCCATTGTCACTGTCATATCCTCTACTAGTGCATTACAGACACTACACTATATACATAAAGCTACACAATATATATTAGCACTTTCACTAGCACTGAGCCCATTGTCACTGTCATATCCTCTACTAGTACATTACAGCTGCACTATATACATAAAGCTACACAATATATATTAGCACTTTCACTAGCACTGAGCCCATTGTCACTGTCATGTCCTCTACTAGTGCATTAAGGCTACACTATATACATAAAGCTACACAATATATATTAGCACTTTCACTAGCACTGAGCCCATTGTCACTGTCATATCCTCTACTAGTGCATTACAGCTACACTATATACATAAAGCTACACAATATATATTAGCACTTTCACTAGCACTGAGCCCATTGTCACTGTCATATCCTCTACTAGTGCATTACAGCTACACTATATACATAAAGCTACACAATATATATTAGCACTTTCACTAGCACTGAGCCCATTGTCACTGTCATATCCTCTACTAGTGCATTACAGCTACACTATATACATAAAGCTACACAATATATATTAGCACTGTCACTAGCACTGAGCCCATTGTTACTGTCATATCCTCTACTAGTACATTACAGCTACACTATATACATAAAGCTACACAATATATATTAGCACTTTCACTAGCACTGAGCCCATTGTCACTGTCATATCCTCTACTAGTACATTACAGCTGCACTATATACATAAAGCTACACAATATATATTAGCACTTTCACTAGCACTGAGCCCATTGTCACTGTCATATCCTCTACTAGTGCATTACAGCTACACTATATACATAAAGCTACACAATATATATTAGCACTTTCACTGGCACTGAGCACATTGTCACTGTCATATCCTCTACTAGTGCATTACAGCTACACTATATACATAAAGCTACACAATATATATTAGCACTTTCACTAGCACTGAGCCCATTGTCACTGTCATATCCTCTACTAGTGCATTACAGCTACACTATATACATAAAGCTACACAATATATATTAGCACTTTCACTAGCACTGAGCACATTGTCACTGTCATATCCTCTACTAGTGCATTACAGCTACACTATATACATAAAGCTACACAATATATATTAGCACTTTCACTGGCACTGAGCACATTGTCACTGTCATATCCTCTACTAGTGCATTACAGCTACACTATATACATAAAGCTACACAATATATATTAGCACTTTCACTAGCACTGAGCCCATTGTCACTGTCATATCCTCTACTAGTGCATTACAGCTACATTATATACATAAAGCTACACAATATATATTAGCACTTTCACTAGCACTGAGCACATTGTCACTGTCATATCCTCTACTAGTGCATTACAGCTACACTATATACATAAAGCTACACAATATATATTAGCACTTTCACTAGCACTTAGAAGAGCTGCACTTTGTATTAACCCCTTCACTAGCACAGAGAGCAGCACAGTGTGTATTAACCCTTCACCAGCACAGAGAGCAGCACAGTGTGTGTTAACCCTTCACTAGCACAGAGAGCAGTACAGTGTGTATTAACCCTTCACTAGCACAGAGAGCAGCACAGTGTGTATTAACCCTTCACTAGCACAGAGAGCAGCACAGTGTGTATTATCCCTTCACCAGCACAGAGAGCAGCACAGTGTGTATTAACCCTTCACTAGCACAGAGAGCAGCACAGTGTGTATTAACCCTTCACTAGCACAGAGAGCAGCACAGTGCGTATTAACCCTTCACTAGCAAAGAGAGCAGCACAGTGTGTATTAACCCTTCACTAGCACAGAGAGCTACACATTGTGTATTAACCCTTCACTAGCACAGAGAGCAGCAGAGTATTAACCCTTCACTAGCACAGAGAGCTGTACAGTGTGTATTAACCCTTCACTAGCACAGAGAGCAGCACAAAGTATTAACCCTTCACTAGCACAGAGAGCTGTACAGTGTGTATTAACCCTTCACTAGCACAGAGAGCAGCACAGATTATTAACCCTTCACTAGCACAGAGAGCTGCACAGTGTGTATTAACCCTTCACTAGCGCAGAGAGCAGCACAGTGTGTATTAACCCTTCACTAGCACAGAGAGCAGCACAGTGTGTATTAACCCTTCACCAGCACAGAGAGCAGCACAATGTGTGTTAACCCTTCACTAGCACAGAGAGCAGTACAGTGTGTATTAACCCTTCACTAGCACAGAGAGCAGCACAGTGTGCATTAACCCTTCACTAGCACAGAGAGCAGCACAGTGTGTAGTAACCCTTCAACAGCACAGAGAGCAGCACAGTGTGTATTAACCCTTCACTAGCACAGAGAGCAGCACAGTTTGTATTAACCCTTCACTAGCACAGGAAGCAGCACAGTGTGTATTAACCCTTCACTAGCAAAGAGAGCAGCACAGTGTGTATTAACCCTTCACTAGCACAGAGAGCTGCACAGTGTGTATTAACCCTTCACTAGCACAGAGAGCAGCACAGAGTATTAACCCTTCACTAGCACAGAGAGCTGTACATTGTGTATTAACCCTTCACTAGCACAGAGAGCAGCACAGAGTATTAACCCTTCACTAGCACAGAGAGCTGTGCAGTGTGTATTAACCCTTCACTAGCACAGAGAGCAGCACAGAGTATTAACCCTTCACTAGCACAGAGAGCTGCACAGTGTGTATTAACCCTTCACTAGCACAGAGAGCTGCACAGTGTGTATTAACCCTTCACTAGCGCAGAGAGCAGCACAGTGTGTATTAACCCTTCACTAGCACAGAGAGCAGCACAGTGTGTATTAACCCTTCACTAGCACAGAGAGCAACACAGTGTGTATTAACCCTTCACTAGCACAGAGAGCAGCACAGTGTGTAGTAACCCTTCAATAGCACAGAGAGCAGCACAGTTTGTATTAACCCTTCACTAAAACAGAGAGCAACACAGTGTGTATTAACCCTTCACTAGCACAGAGAACAGCACAGTGTGTATTAACCCTTCACTAGCACAGAGAGTAGCACAGTGTGTATTAACCCCTTCACTAGCACAGAGAGCAGCACAGTGTGTATTAACCCCTCACTAGCACAGAGAGCAGCACAGTGTGTATTAACCCTTCACTAGCACAGAGAGCAGCACAGTGTGTATTAACCCTTTACTAGCAAAGAGAGCAGCACAGTGTGTATTAACCCTTCACTAGCACAGGGAGTAGCACAGTGTGTATTAACCCTTCACTAGCACAGGGAGTAGCACAGTGTGTATTAACCCTTCACTAGCACAGAGATCAGCACAGTGTGTGTTAACCCTTCACTAGCACAGAAAGCAGCAAAGTGTGTATTAACCCTTCACTAGCACAGCACAGTGTGTATTAACCCTTCACTAGCACAGAGAGCTGCACAGTATGTATTAACCCTTCACTGGCACAGAGAGCTGCACAGTGTGTATTAACCCTTCACTAACACAGAGAGTAGTATAGTGTGTATTAACCCTTCACTAGCACAGAGAGCAGCACAGTGTGTATTAACCCTTCACTAGCACAGAGAGCAGCACAGTGTGTATTAACCCTTCATTAGCACAGAGAGCAGCGCAGTGTGTATTAACCCTTCACTACCACAGAGAGCAGCGCAGTGTGTATTAACCCTTCACTAGCACAGAGAGCAGCACAGTGTGTATTAACCCTTCACTAGCACAGAGAGCAGCACAGTGTGTATTAACCCTTCAGTAGCACAGAGAGCAGCACAGTGTGTATTAACCCTTCACTAGGACAGAGAGCAGCACAGTGTGTATTAACCCTTCCCTAGCACAGAGAGTAGCACAGTGTGTATTAACCCTTCACTAGCACAGAGAGTAGCACACTGTGTATTAACCCTGCCCTAGCACAGAGAGCAGCACAGTGTGTATTAACCCTTCACTATCACACATAGCAGCACAGTGTGTATTAACCCTTCACTAGCACAGACAGCAGCACAGTGTGTATTAACCCTTCACTATCACACATAGCAGCACAGTGTGTATTAACCCTTCACTAGCACAGAGAGCAGCACAGTGTGTATTAGCCCTTCACTAGCACAGAGAGCTGCACAGTGTGTGTTAACCCTTCACTAGCACAGAAAGCAGCAAAGTGTGTATTAACCCTTCACTAGCACAGCACAGTGTGTATTAACCCTTTACTATCACAGAGAGCTGGACAGTGTGTATTAACCCTTCACTAGCACAGAGAGCTGCACAGTATGTATTAACCCTTCACTGGCAAAGAGAGCTGCACAGTGTGTATTAACCCTTCACTAACACAGAGAGTAGCACAGTGTGTATTAACCCTTCACTAGCACAGAGAGCAGCACAGTGTGTATTAACCCTTCACTAGCACAGAGAGCAGCACAGTGTGTATTAACCCTTCATTAGCACAGAGAGCAGCGCAGTGTGTATTAACCCTTCACTAGCACAGAGAGCAGCACAGTGTGTATTAACCCTTCACTAGCACAGAGAGCAGCACAGTGTGTATTAACCCTTCAGTAGCACAGAGAGCAGCACAGTGTGTATTAACCCTTCACTAGGACAGAGAGCAGCACAGTGTGTATTAACCCTTCCCTAGCACAGAGAGCAGCACAGTGTGTATTAACCCTTCACTAGCACAGAGAGTAGCACACTGTGTATTAAACCTTCACTAGCACAGAGAGCAGCACAGTGTGTATTAACCCTTCACTAGCACAGAGAGCTGTACAGTGTGTATTAACCCTTCACTAGCACAGAGAGCAGCACAGTGTGTATTAACCCTTCACTAGCACAGAGAGCAGCACAGTGTGTATTAACCCTTCAGTAGCACAGAGAGCTGCACAGTGTGTATTAACCCTTCACTAGCACAGAGAGCAGCACAGTGTGTATTAACCCTTCACTAGCACAGAGAGCAGCACAGTGTGTATTAACCCTTCACTAGCACAGAGAGTAGCACAGTGTGTATTAACCCTTCACTAGCACAGAGAGCAGCACAGTGTGTATTAACCCCTTCACTAGTACAGAGAGCAGCACAGTGTGTATTAACCCTTCACTAACACAAAGAGCAGCACAGTGTGTATTAACCCTTCACTAGCACAGAGAGCTGCACAGTGAGTATTAACCCTTCACTAACACAAAGAGCAGCACAGTGTGTATTAACCCTTCACTAGCACAGAGAGCAGCACAGTGTGTATTAACCCTTCACTAACACAAAGAGCAGCACAGTGTGTATTAGCCCTTTACTAGCACAGAGAGCAGCACAGTGTGTATTAACCCTTCACTAGCACAGAGAGCAGCACAGTGTGTATTAACCCTTCACTAGCACAGAGAGCAGCACAGTGTGTATTAGCCCTTCACTAGCACAGAGAGCAGCACAGTGTGTATTAGCCCTTCACTAGCACAGAGAGCAGCACAGTGTGTATTAACCCTTCACTAGCACAGAGAGTTGCACAGTGTGTATTAACCCTTCACTAGCACAGGGAGTAGCACAGTGTGTATTAACCCTTCACTAGCACAGAGAGCAGCACAGTGTGTATTAACCCTTCACTAGCACAGAGAGCAGCACAGTGTGTATTAACCCTTCACTAGCACAGAGAGCAGCACAGTGTGTATTAACCCTTCACTAGCACAGAGAGCAGCACAGTCTGTATTAACCCTTCACTAGCACAGAGAGCTGCACAGAATGTATTAACCTTTCACTAGCACAGAGAGCTGCACAGTGTGTATTAACGCTTCACTAGCACAGAGAGCAACAGCACAGAATGTATTAACTCCTTCACTAGCACAGAGAGCAGCACAGTGTACATAGTTGCCAACATTTAAAAAAAAATTCCAGGGGCACTTTGCAGCAGAGCAAGCAAGCGGGTTACTGGAGTATTGACGACCTACTTTTCAACTGCTCCGCCCCCTCAGTTCTGCAATCAAAACACACCCATTTGAAAGTAATAGTATAATTTAGACTTATCCATAGTTTATTATACAGATTACAGCACCAAGCTCTTACACCTTCCCAGTCTCTGGAACACATTCTGGGCATATGGTTATTTTTACAACACAGCATCAAAATTAGAAAGACAAATAATATGTGAACCCATTCAATAATAATAACAATATTCCATTAGGAATGAATTATATTTTGCTAACTGCAACCATACGGTCAAAGACCTACGGTACACTATTATTGACCAAGTTCCCCCTCTAAGTAGGGGAGGGGACAGAAATACCCTTCTACTTAGGAAAGAAGCCCGTTGGACTTATGTTTTGGAGACCCTCATACCAAAAGGGCTTAATACACATTTAGATTGGCAGGTGTGTCTATGAATGTTGCCCAGTGACTTTTTGATCTCTGATTGCATGTTTTTACTGATCTCCATATGACCATACACTGCTACAATGTTTAATGTTTAGAATGCATATTTGCAAATGATTTCTTGTGTCTTAATATTTGTGGCCTTTGGATCTCTCTGTGAGTTACTGCTGTGCTATAGCACTCTTTGCTATATACTACTGTGCTTTATCTATTTGGGCTTGTTACTAAGTAGATTTAGCCCTCTACATTTTATTTCTATTTATGTTCCCAGGCGTATTTGGCCCTATGAGACGTCCCCTATCATTCTGCACGCTTGCATTTGACAATGTGTTATATATATTTGGCCCACACGCTTGTCTGACAATACTCTGTATGCGATTTGAATATTGACATCTGGCGCGCACTCCCGAACTTTATAGCATTGTCACTGTCATATCCTCTACTAGTGCATTACAGCTACACTATATACATAAAGCTACACAATATATATTAGCACTTTCACTAGCACTGAGCACATTGTCACTGTCATATCCTCTACTAGTGCATTACAGCTACACTATATACATAAAGCTACACAATATATATTAGCACTTTCACTAGCACTGAGCACATTGTCACTGTCATATCCTCTACTAGTGCATTACAGCTGCACTATATACATAAAGCTACGCAATATATATTAGCACTTTCACTAGCACTGAGCACATTGTCACTGTCATATCCTCTACTAGTGCATTACAGCTACACTATATACATAAAGCTACACAATATATATTAGCACTTTCACTAGCACTGAGCCCATTGTCACTGTCATATCCTCTACTAGTGCATTACAGCTGCACTATATACATAAAGCTACACAATATATATTAGCACTTTCACTAGCACTGAGCACATTGTCACTGTCATATCCTCTACTAGTGCATTACAGCTACACTATATACATAAAGCTACACAATATATATTAGCACTTTCACTAGCACTGAGCACATTGTCACTGTCATATCCTCTACTAGTGCATTACAGTTACACTATATACATAAAGCTACACAATATATATTAGCACTTTCACTAGCACTGAGCACATTGTCACTGTCATATCCTCTACTAGTGCATTACAGCTACACTATATACATAAAGCTGCACAATATATATTAGCACTTTCACTAGCACTGAGCACATTGTCACTGTCATATCCTCTACTAGTGCATTACAGCTACACTATATACATAAAGCTACACAATATATATTAGCACTTTCACTAGCACTGAGCACATTGTCACTGTCATATCCTCTACTAGTGCATTACAGCTACACTATATACATAAAGCTACACAATATATATTAGCACTTTCACTAGCACTGAGCCCATTGTCACTGTCATATCCTCTACTAGTGCATTACAGCTACACTATATACATAAAGCTACACAATATATATTAGCACTTTCACTAGCACTGAGCACATTGTCACTGTCATATCCTCTACTAGTGCATTACAGTTACACTATATACATAAAGCTACACAATATATATTAGCACTAGAACTGAGCACATTGTCACTGTCATATCCTCTACTAGTGCATTACAGCTACACTATATAAATAAAGCTACACAATATATATTAGCACTTTCACTAGCACTGAGCACATTGTCACTGTCATATCCTCTACTAGTGCATTACAGCTACACTATATACATAAAGCTACACAATATATATTAGCACTTTCACTAGCACTTAGAAGAGCTGCACTTTGTATTAACCCCTTCACTAGCACAGAGAGCAGCACAGTGTGTATTAACCCTTCACCAGCACAGAGAACAGCACAGTGTGTGTTAACCCTTCACTAGCACAGAGAGCAGTACAGTGTGTATTAACCCTTCACTAGCACAGAGAGCAGCACAGTGTGTATTAACCCTTCACTAGCACAGAGAGCAGCACAGTGTGTATTATCCCTTCACCAGCACAGAGAGCAGCACAGTGTGTATTAACCCTTCACTAGCACAGAGAGCAGCACAGTGTGTATTAACCCTTCACTAGCACAGAGAGCAGCACAGTGCGTATTAACCCTTCACTAGCAAAGAGAGCAGCACAGTGTGTATTAACCCTTCACTAGCACAGAGAGCTACACATTGTGTATTAACCCTTCACTAGCACAGAGAGCAGCACATAGTATTAACCCTTCACTAGCACAGAGAGCTGTACAGTGTGTATTAACCCTTCACTAGCACAGAGAGCAGCACAAAGTATTAACCCTTCACTAGCACAGAGAGCTGTACAGTGTGTATTAACCCTTCACTAGCACAGAGAGCAGCACAGATTATTAACCCTTCACTAGCACAGAGAGCTGCACAGTGTGTATTAACCCTTCACTAGCGCATAGAGCAGCACAGTGTGTATTAACCCTTCACTAGCACAGAGAGCAGCACAGTGTGTATTAACCCTTCACCAGCACAGAGAGCAGCACAATGTGTGTTAACCCTTCACTAGCACAGAGAGCAGTACAGTGTGTATTAACCCTTCACTAGCACAGAGAGCAGCACAGTGTGCATTAACCCTTCACTAGCACAGAGAGCAGCACAGTGTGTATTAACCCTTCACTAGCACAGAGAGCAGCACAGTGTGTAGTAACCCTTCACCAGCACAGAGAGCAGCACAGTGTGTATTAACCCTTCACTAGCACAGAGAGCAGCACAGTTTGTATTAACCCTTCACTAGCACAGGAAGCAGCACAGTGTGTATTAACCCTTCACTAGCAAAGAGAGCAGCACAGTGTGTATTAACCCTTCACTAGCACAGAGAGCTGCACAGTGTGTATTAACCCTTCACTAGCACAGAGAGCAGCACAGAGTATTAACCCTTCACTAGCACAGAGAGCTGTACAGTGTGTATTAACCCTTCACTAGCACAGAGTATTAACCCTTCACTAGCACAGAGAGCTGT
The DNA here is from genome assembly GCF_027579735.1 of Bombina bombina. NCBI lineage: Eukaryota > Metazoa > Chordata > Amphibia > Anura > Bombinatoridae > Bombina > Bombina bombina. The sequence continues at coordinate 25,435,808 of NC_069503.1, read as the reverse complement.
ACAGTGTGTATTAACCCTTCACTAGCACAGAGAGCAGCACAGAGTATTAACCCTTCACTAGCACAGAGAGCTGCACAGTGTGTATTAACCCTTCACTAGCACAGAGAGCTGCACAGTGTGTATTAACCCTTCACTAGCGCAGAGAGCAGCACAGTGTGTATTAACCCTTCACTAGCACAGAGAGCAGCACAGTGTGTATTAACCCTTCACTAGCACAGAGAGCAACACAGTGTGTATTAACCCTTCACTAGCACAGAGAGCTGCACAGTGTGTATTAACCCTTCACTAGCACAGAGAGCTGCACAGTGTGTATTAACCCTTCACTAGCGCAGAGAGCAGCACAGTGTGTATTAACCCTTCACTAGCACAGAGAGCAGCACAGTGTGTATTAACCCTTCACTAGCACAGAGAGCAACACAGTGTGTAGTAACCCTTCACTAGCACAGAGAGCAGCACAGTTTGTATTAACCCTTCACTAAAACAGAGAGCAACACAGTGTGTATTAACCCTTCACTAGCACAGAGAACAGCACAGTGTGTATTAACCCTTCACTAGCACAGAGAGCAGCACAGTGTGTATTAACCCCTTCACTAGCACAGAGAGCAGCACAGTGTGTATTAACCCCTCACTAGCACAGAGAGCAGCACAGTGTGTATTAACCCTTCACTAGCACAGAGAGCAGCACAGTGTGTATTAACCCTTTACTAGCAAAGAGAGCAGCACAGTGTGTATTAACCCTTCACTAGCACAGAGAGCTGCACAGTGTGTATTAACCCTTCACTAGCACAGGGAGTAGCACAGTGTGTATTAACCCTTCACTAGCACAGAGAGCAGCACAGTGTGTATTAACTCTTCACTAGCACAGAGAGCAGCATAGTGTGTATTAACCCTTCACTAGCACAGAGAGCAGCACAGTGTGTATTAACCCTTCACTAGCACAGAGAGCAGCACATTGTGTATTAACCCTTCACTAGCACAGAGAGCAGCACAGTGTGTATTAACCCTTCACTAGCACAGAGAGCAGCACAGTGTGTAGTAACCCTTCACTAGCACAGAGAGCAGCACAGTTTGTATTAACCCTTCTTTAAAACAGAGAGCAACACAGTGTGTATTAACCCTTCACTAGCACAGAGAACAGCACAGTGTGTATTAACCCTTCACTAGCACAGAGAGCAGCACAGTGTGTATTAACCCCTTCACTAGCACAGAGAGCAGCACAGTGTGTATTAACCCCTCACTAGCACAGAGAGCAGCACAGTGTGTATTAACCCTTCACTAGCACAGAGAGCAGCACAGTGTGTATTAACCCTTTACTAGCAAAGAGAGCAGCACAGTGTGTATTAACCCTTCACTAGCACAGAGAGCTGCACAGTGTGTATTAACCCTTCACTAGCACAGGGAGTAGCACAGTGTGTATTAACCCTTCACTAGCACAGAGAGCAGCACAGTGTGTATTAACCCTTTACTAGCACAGAGAGCAGCATAGTGTGTATTAACCCTTCACTAGCACAGAGAGCAGCACAGTGTGTATTAACCCTTCACTAGCACAGAGAGCAGCACATTGTGTATTAACCCTTCACTAGCACAGAGAGCAGCACAGTGTGTATTAACCCTTCACTAGCACAGAGAGCAGCACAGTGTGTATTAACCCTTCACTAAAACAGAGAGCAGCACAGTCTGTATTAACCCTTCACTAGCACAGAGAGCTGCACAGAATGTATTAACCTTTCACTAGCACAGAGAGCTGCACAGTGTGTATTAACTCTTCACTAGCACAGAGAGCAACAGCACAGAATGTATTAACCTTTCACTAGCACAGAGAGCTGCACAGTGTGTATTAACCCTTCACTAGCACAGAAAGCAGCACAGTGTGTATTAACTCTTCACTAGCACAGAGAGCAGCACAATGTGTATTAACTCTTCACTAGCACAGAGAGCAGCACAGTGTACATAGTTGCCAACATTTAACAATTTTTTGCAGGGACACTTTGCAGCAGATACTAAAAAAGAGAAGAGAAATAAAGATATCTCACACCAGCACTCTTTGTCCAATGTGTTTTACTTAGTAAATGATAGTTCACATATGCATAAAACTATCTACTGTGCACAGTTAACATAACTAATGCTAAGGCAGGACTAATGTAACAGGTATATTTCCCTATTACCATTCAAAATACATATTGAAACAAAAAAGGAAATAATAAAAATAACATTAAATCTGAGGAAAACACTCGCAATTAAAACAACAAAACGTGGATAAATAATAAAGTTCATGAGATGTAAAACAGCAAAGATATACTTATCGTTGGCCAACGTTAGTGCTGTATAGTTGCTGTCCTTAAAGTAACAAAGTATCCCTTGAACCAGTCATCAAAGACTTATCCGCGTGATTTGTAATCCGTCTGTGGCTGTTCCTTAGATGAAAAACAGCATATTCCCTTGTAGATAATAGATTACAAAGTGATCCTGGAGGGAGCTGCGCTCCACAGCCGAAGGCCGGTTGATCCCAGCACACACAAGCCGTGGCGTGTAGTATAAACGTAGCGGTACTTCCTCCCTCTACACTTTGTTGCTTGCTTACTTGCTGCTTGACAGGAAATCCTCCCAACGGAACTGTACACTGCTTTGTAGCTAAACAGCTGTACAGGCTACTCTGAGCGTTCTCCTCACTATCGCTCAGATAAAACTGAGCCGTTATAGCCGACGTACGTTTCACCAATTCTTTGGCTTCATCCGGGCAATTGTATGCTTGTATTTGGTGCCGTCCTCATTTAAAGGGATATTGAGTGCCTTTACCTCCGGAAACATAGCTGGTGAATATTGGTTCCTATTCATTGACTTTCATTAATAAACATATCTTTATAATGAAAACTCTTCTGTTTCAATATAATATTTGTAAACATTTACAAAAAGCAACCTAATAATTGCTGGGTGTCAACCATATTAGTGTGTATTAACATACTACTATTCACTTTATAGTTGACTACTTTGTGCAGAGGCAAATTCACTTACAGTGACAGCGACTTTTAATTAGATGCCACCTTAATTTGTAAATTTAATCTTAAGGCTACATCTTATACTTTGGACCTTTTCAATTCAACTCAAAATAATATACAGTCACAGACATTATTTATATGCAATCATAGAAAGTGACCTAAATTATTTTCTTCATTCAAACCTTGGGGTGTGAGGGTTCCCAAGTTGAAAATCCACTTACTTTCTCGCTGTAGCAATATTTTGTCTACATTGCCACCGCGAATACCTAAGTTGACCTTATCAATACCTATAAGCCTAAAGCAGTTAGGAGAGGAATTATGATGTTCTGTAAAATGTCTCGCCACACGAAGTTATGACATCTTGTTCGATGTCTCTTACATGTTCAAGTGTGCGATCTCGTAGAGCCCTAGTGGTTTTCCCCACATAATATAGGGGACAGTTGCATTTGGCTAGATATACTAGGCCCTCCGTTCTACACGTTATCTTAGAGCGAATCCTGTAAATTTTACCTTTCCTATCAGAGAAAAAACGTATTTTTTCTATATAGTTGCAAGCTTTGCATTTTTTACATGGATAGCACCCTGGCTCCATACTCCTCCTGTCCAGCCAATTTCCATCCAATTGTGGCCGAACATAATGACTATGGACCAGGCTGTCACGTAAATTAGGAGCCCTACGTGTAGTCATTAGGGGTTCTGGAGTCAAAATTTCACATAGTTTGGTGTCCGTCAGAAGAATATGCCAATATCTTCGCATTATTTTCCTCAAATCCTCCCAACTTTCATTATATCTTGATATAAATCTTATTGGTCCACTCTGTCTTTTATTAGGTTTTTTAGCTGTAACATTAAAGATACTCTCTTCCTGTGTTCGTTTATATTGACGTTGATATGCTGTACTTATCATTTTTTTAGGGTACCCCCTGTCTCTAAAACGTTTTGTCAGCTCCTGTGATTCTTTAATAAACTCCTCATCTGTTGTACAATTCCTTCGTGCCCTAAAAAACTGTGATACTGGAATGCCTTTTATTTGATGTTTTGGGTGAAAGCTGTCAGCCCTTAAAAGGCTATTGGTGGAAGTTATTTTACGATAGACTTTTGTAGTCAAAATACCTTGATAGGCCATTACTGTCACATCCAAAAAATTGATAGAATTAAAGTCACACGTAAGTGTGAATTTCAAATTAAATGTCTCATTGTTCAAAGATTTAACATAAGACTTCAGTTGTAGTTCTGTACCCCGCCACAGGAGGAATACGTCATCTATGTAGCGAAGCCACATAGAGACGTGCTCACTCACTGTGGCAGACTCCAGAACATAAATGTTTTCCCAGAAACCCAGATAGAGGCACGCATATGAGGGCGCAAATTTCGCCCCCATAGCCGTGCCTCGTATCTGCAGGAAATACCTGTCATCATACACAAAGAGGTTATTTGTAAGTGCAAATTCTAATAAATCACAAACAAAGTTTGTGTGTCTCTGAAAAGCACTCCCCCTTTGCTGCAGAAAGAATCGTGTAGCCTGTATTCCCTTATCATGGGGAATGCTAGAATACAGCGACTCAACATCAATAGTTGCTAATATTGTATCCTCTTCTATACTAATGCCACTAATCTTTCTTAGAAAGTCAGGGGTGTCCTGGACATAGGTTGTAAGATATTGGACAAATGGTTTGAGGAAATGATCAATATATTCCCCTATACTTTCCAAAGGTCCATCAATACCAGCAATTATTGGTCTTCCAGGGGGGTATTTACACCCCTCCTTATGGACCTTTGGAATAGTATAGAATGTAGGTATCTTCGGATTCTTAGGTAGCAGATATTCAAATTCATCTCTTGAAATAATATCATTCATCAAACCATATTCCAAGATAGTTTTTAATTTCGATAGAATAATATTCAAAGGATTATCATACATTTTCTTATACTGTGCTGTATCATTCAACTGTCTGTAACACTCTTCCTTATATTTTATAGTGTCCTGTATTACCAGATTTCCACCCTTGTCAGATGGTTTAATGGTTAGATTTTTATTTGATCCTAGCTCATAAAGAGCTTTTCTTTCATCTTGAGTAAGATTATCCACTATAATATTGTCATTATTAAGACGCATAATCTCCCCTTCTACCAATCTGACAAAGGTCGAAACAACCGGCACTTTATTAAGATTAGGCATAAAAGTGGATTTTACTTTGAGACCACTATCAATGGTATTTTGATCCTCAATGGTATCAGTAGCTGCATTATCATGTACCAATGATTCCAGTGTAGCCAAAACTTCATCTGGATTTGAATTTAAATGCTTATCAGGCTCTACAGCAAACAATTTGTGACAGATTAGTTTTCTAGCAAATAGTTTTAGATCCTTTACTGCCTCAAATTTGTCCAAAGCATAGGTCGGCGAGTATGACAATCCTTTTTTTAATAGAGATATTTGTTCACTTGTCAACTGTATTGAAGAAAGATTAATTATAGCCATATCAACTATTTCTTTGTTCTCAACTTGTAATTGGATCTCCTGGTGTTGGCTGTCCTCTTTTTTTTGGGTACATTTGTTTCTGCTGCGTCTAGTTTTTGGGTGTCTTTTTCTGCTTGTCCTAAAGGGACCTTTCTTTGTTTGTTCCCACTTTTTGCTCCTTCTGAGTCACTACCTTCATATTTATTTTTATTATAAGTATACACCTGTTTCAGTTTATAATCCTTATCATCTCTTACATATTTTTTCTTTTTCTTAATTTTCATTTCTGATTGTGTGCGCAAAATCTCATTTTTCATCTTATCATTTAATTCTTTAAATTCGCTATTTTCTTCCCATTTATTTAGTGTAGTTGTAGTCTCTGTCAGTTGCTTATTTATTTTCTCAAGTTTTAATCTCTTCCTTTAGAATTAGAGTCATTAATTTATTAGAACATTCAGTCAGTATATCTTCCCATTGTTCCCTAAAATCAGGTATTTCTGTTTCCTGTAAATTTGTACCAGGTAATTTAAGGAACCTAAGACCTCTTGGTACCATATTATCAGTTTGATACTTTGTTAAACTCGATATTTCCCATTTAACTCTTAATTGTTTATATAGAACTTGTTTCTGTTCTTTAAAGGCTTTATAAATATTTTTATCTGCTTGTGATGTGTCATCATCAGAGTCATCTAAGTTAAAAGTATCCTTAACGTCTGAATCCCAGTCACTGTCACTGTAAGTAAAGGCCATGCCTACTGCAGTCTAATTAAACCAATAGTTATGTAGCTAATACACAGTTTTATTTCTCTTCAATGAGAGAGACAGACCGAGCCAAAGTAAAGAAAGGATATCATAATAGTATCAATCCAGTAATCTATACAATAATCAAAAAGATACTTTGCTCAGGTCTATTTAAACTTTAGGACCTTGGATATATAATAATATTGGTGCTGAGATATAATGTTGAAAATACTAAAAAAGAGAAGAGAAATAAAGATATCTCACACCAGCACTCTTTGTCCAATGTGTTTTACTTAGTAAATGATAGTTCACATATGCATAAAACTATCTACTGTGCACAGTTAACATAACTAATGCTAAGGCAGGACTAATGTAACAGGTATATTTCCCTATTACCATTCAAAATACATATTGAAACAAAAAAGGAAATAATAAAAATAACATTAAATCTGAGGAAAGCACTCGCAATTAAAACAACAAAACGTGGATAAATAATAAAGTTCATGAGATGCAAAACAGCAAAGATATACTTATCGTTGGCCAACGTTAGTGCTGTATAGTTGCTGTCCTTAAAGTAACAAAGTATCCCTTGAACCAGTCATCAAAGACTTATCCGCGTGATTTGTAATCCGTCTGTGGCTGTTCCTTAGATGAAAAACAGCATATTCCCTTGTAGATAATAGATTACAAAGTGATCCTGGAGGGAGCTGCGCTCCACAGCCGAAGGCCGGTTGATCCCAGCACACACAAGCCGTGGCGTGTAGTATAAACGTAGCGGTACTTCCTCCCTCTACACTTTGTTGCTTGCTTACTTGCTGCTTGACAGGAAATCCTCCCAACGGAACAGTACACTGCTTTGTAGCTAAACAGCTGTACAGGCTACTCTGAGCGTTCTCCTCACTATCGCTCAGATAAAACTGAGCCGTTATAGCCGACGTACGTTTCACCAATTCTTTGGCTTCATCCGGGCAATTGTATGCTTGTATTTGGTGCCGTCCTCATTTAAAGGGATATTGAGTGCCTTTACCTCCGGAAACATAGCTGGTGAATATTGGTTCCTATTCATTGACTTTCATTAATAAACATATCTTTATAATGAAAACTCTTCTGTTTCAATATAATATTTGTAAACATTTACAAAAAGCAACCTAATAATTGCTGGGTGTCAACCATATTAGTGTGTATTAAAATACTACTATTCACTTTATAGTTGACTACTTTGTGCAGAGGCAAATTCACTTTGCAGCAGAGCAAACAAGCGGGTCACTGGAGTATTGACGACCTACTTTTCAACTGCTCCGCCCCCTCAGTTCTGCAATCAAAACACACCCATTTGAAAGTAATAGTATAATTTAGACTTAGCCATAGTTTATTAGACAGATTACAGCACCAAGCTCTTACACCTACCCAGTCTCTGGAACACATTCTGGGCATATGGTTATTTTTACAACACAGCATCAAAATTAGAAAGACAAATAATATGTGAACCCATTCAATAATAATAACAATATTCCATTAGGAATGAATTATATTTTGCTAACTGCAACCATACGGTCAAAGACCTACGGTACACTATTATTGACCATGTTCCCCTTCTAAGTAGGGGAGGGGACAGAAATACCCTTCTACTTAGGAAAGAAGCCCGTTGGACTTATGTTTTGGAGACCCTCATACCAAAAGGGCTTAATACACATTTAGATTGGCAGGTGTGTCTATGAATGTTGCCCAGTGACTTTTTGATCTCTGATTGCATGTTTTTACTGATCTCCATATGACCATACACTGCTACAATGTTTAATGTTTAGAACGCATATTTGCAAATGATATCTTGTGTCTTAATATTTGTGGCCTTTGGATCTCTCTGTGAGTTACTGGTGTGCTAGCACTCTTTGCTATATACTACTGTGCTTTATCTATTTGGGCTTGTTACTTGTATGCGATTTGAAGATTGACATCTGGCACGCACTCCCGAACTTTATAGCATACAAGCGCAGTAGTTACATTTACCTTCTCGTGTTTATCTGTAGATTGTTACTAATTTGCCACTGCTTTATTAGTTACAGTTTCTTGATGTGTTCTAATACTTACGGGGGTCGATCCGATAAAAATCGTCGCCCGCAAAAGCCGGCGACGCCAATATTTGCGCTGGTTTGGTATCCTATATACGGCGTAACCTAGAAGTTACGCCCGTATATTTCTGCCGTCGCCCGTAGTTTTTTGGGCTATAGGCAGGTATACCAAACCAGCGCAGTTTGGTATCCAATATGCAGCGTAAGGACTTACGTGGCGAAAATGGAGAAAACTTACTCCATTTTCACCTCGCCACAAAAAGCAGCCGTAAGAAGCCTTACGCTGACTATTGGAGCCCCGTAACTCCCTAAACTAGCTAGAAAATAAACCTAACACCTAACGCATGCGCAATGTGTATCTACCTGTCACCCGCGATCTGCTAAATAAAACCTAACACCTAACGCATGCGCAATGTCTATCTACCTGTCAACCACGATCCCCCCCCCCCGAAATCCCTAATAAAGTTATTAACCCCTAAACCGCCGCTCCCGGACCCCGCCGCCATCTACATAAACTAACCCCCTACTGTGAGCCCCTAAAACCGCCGCCATCTACCTTATCTATCCCCTAATGTGAACCCCTTACACCGCCGCCACCTATATAAAAATTATTAACCCCTAATCTAATCCCCCTATACCGCCGCCAGCTATATTAATATTATTAACCCCTAATGTAAGCCCCTTACACCGCCGCCATCTCTATTAAAATTATTAACCCCTAATTTAATCTACCTACCCCGCCGCCAGCTATATTATCTATATTAACCCTAAGTATATTATAGTTAATATAGGTATTACATTATATATATTAACTATATTAACCCTAATTATATTAGGGTTAATATAGTTAATATAGTTACTATAGTATTTATATTAACTATATTAACTCTATCTAACCCTAACACCCCTAACTAAATTTATATTAAATTAATCTAATTCATTTATAAACTAAAATATTCCTATTTAAATCTAAATACTTACCTATAAAATAAACCCTAAGATAGCTACAATATAATTAATAATTACATTGTAGCTATGTTAGGGTTAATATTTATTTTACAGGTAAATTGTTAATTATTTTAACTAGGTATAATAGCTATTAAATAGTTAGTAACTATTTAATAGCTACCTAGTTAAAATAATTACCCAATTACCTGTAAAATAAATCCTAACCTAAGTTACAAATACACCTACACTATCAATAAATTAAATAAACTACAAACATCTATCTAAAAATACAATTAAATTAACTAAACTAAATTACAAAAAAAAATAAACACTAAATTACAAAAAATAAAAAAAAGATTACAAGATTTTTAAGCTAATTACACCTATTCTAAGCCCCCTAATAAAATAATAAACCCCCAAAATAAAAAAAAATCCCTGCCCTATTCTAAATTAAACAAATTTCAAAGCTCTTTACCTTACCAGCCCTTAAAAGGGCCTTTTGTGGGGCATGCCCCAAAGAATTCAGCTCTTTTGCATACAACAAATACAATCCCCCCCCCCCATTACAACCCACCACCCACATACCCCTATTCTAAAACCACCCAAACCCCCCTTAAAAAAGCCTAACACTACCCCCCTGAAGATCTCCCTACCTTGTCTTCACCACACCGGGCCGAACTCCTGATCCGATCCGGGCGATGTCTTCCTCCAAGCGGCAAAGAAGAATTCTTCCTCCGGCGATGTCTTCCTCCAAGCGGCAAAGAAGAATTCTTCCTCCGGCGACGTCTTCCTCCAAGCGGCAGCAAAGTCTTCATTCTTCCGGCGGCATCTTCAATCTTCTTTCTTCGCTCCGCCGCCGCGGAGCATCCATCCCGGCCGACTGCTGTACTACGAATGAGGTACCTTTAAATGACGTCATCCAAGATGGCGTCCGCCGAATTCCGATTGGCTGATAGGATTCTATCAGCCAATCGGAATTAAGTTAGAAAAATCTGATTGGCTGATTGAATCAGCCAATCAGATTCAAGTTCAATCCGATTGGCTGATCCGAACAGCCAATCAGATTGAGCTCGCATTCTATTGGCTGATCGGAACAGCCAATAGAATGCGAGCTCAATCTGATTGGCTGATTGGATCAGCCAATCGGATTGAACTTGAATCTGATTGGCTGATTCAATCAGCCAATCAGATTTTTCTAACTTAATTCCGATTGGCTGATAGAATCCTATCAGCCAATCGGAATTCGGCGGACGCCATCTTGGATGACGTCATTTAAAGGTACCTCATTCGTAGTACAGCAGTCGGCCGGGATGGATACTCCGCGGCGGCGGAGCGAAGAAAGAAGATTGAAGATGCTGCCGGAAGAATGAAGACTTTGCTGCCGCTTGGAGGAAGACCTCGCCGGAGGAAGAATTCTTCTTTGCCGCTTGGAGGAAGACATCGCCCGGATCGGATCAGGAGTTCGGCCCGGTGTGGTGAAGACAAGGTAGGGAGATCTTCAGGGGGGTAGTGTTAGGCTTTTTTAAGGGGGGTTTGGGTGGTTTTAGAATAGGGGTATGTGGGTGGTGGGTTGTAATGGGGGGGGGATTGTATTTGTTGTATGCAAAAGAGCTGAATTCTTTGGGGCATGCCCCACAAAAGGCCCTTTTAAGGGCTGGTAAGGTAAAGAGCTTTAAAATTTGTTTAATTTAGAATAGGGCAGGGAATTTTTTTTATTTTGGGGGTTTATTATTTTATTAGGGGGCTTAGAATAGGTGTAATTAGCTTAAAAATCTTGTAATCTTTTTTTTATTTTTTGTAATTTATTGTTTGTTTTTTTTGGTAATTTAGTTTAGTTAATTTAATTGTATTTTTAGATAGATGTTTGTAGTTTATTAAATTTATTGATAGTGTAGGTGTATTTATAACTTAGGTTAGGATTTATTTTACAGGTAATTGGGTAATTATTTTAACTAGGTAGATATTAAATAGTTAATAACTATTTAATATCTATTATACCTAGTTAAAATAATTAACAATTTACCTGTAAAATAAATATTAACCCTAACATAGCTACAATGTAATTATTAATTATATTGTAGCTATCTTAGGGTTTATTTTATAGGTAAGTATTTAGATTTAAATAGGAATATTTTAGTTTATAAATGAATTAGATTAATTTAATATAAATTTAGTTAGGGGTGTTAGGGTTAGATAGAGTTAATATAGTTAATATAAATACTATAGTAACTATATTAACCCTAATATAATTAGGGTTAATATAGTTAATATATATAATGTAATAACTATATTAACTATAATATACTTAGGGTTAATATAGATAATATAGCTGGCGGCGGGGTAGGTAGATTAAATTAGGGGTTAATCATTTTAATAGAGATGGCGGCGGTGTAAGGGGCTTACATTAGGGGTTAATAATTTTAATATAGATGGCGGCGGTGTTAGGGGCTCACTTTAGGGGGTTATAGATATAATATAGCTGGCGGCGGGGTACGGGAGCGGCGGTTTAGGGGTTAATAGCTTTTTTATTGTTAGGCTAGTGAGGGGGGATAGCGGATAGAGGGTTAAACAGTGCGGGCTATGTTAGGGAGGCGTGTTAGACAGTGCAGGCTATGATTAGGAGGCGTGTTAGACAGTGCGGGTGTTTTAGACTTTAGTCAGGTTTTATAGGCGCCGGCAGTTTCTAACATGGCGCAAGTCACTGGCGACGCCAGAAATTTGTACTTGCGCAGATTTCTGGACATCGCTGGTTTGTCAGACTTACGGCACGTTAGCATCTGACGGCAACCTATATGGGATAGCTCGAGTTGCGAGCTGAAACTGCAGGCGACGCCGGTTCCCTCGCTTGCGCCGCAAACTGCGATCTATATCGGATCGCGCCCCTAGTGTAACACTGAATAATGAGATAAATATATTAGGTGTAATGTCCCTTTAAATCTGACCCTGCTACATATCTGCCCCTAGTTAGTCTGAGCAGGGGTGATAAGATCATGTAAAACAATACAAGTGTCGCTAACAAACTAACATAACAACCCTTTGTCTACTCGGTAACAAGGTCAGATTGGCTCCTACAAATAAGGCAAACTATGTGAGGTTATTAGTTACTGGGCGCCCCTCTGCACCAATTACTGGGCGCTCCCCTGTACCAATTACTGAGCGCCCCTCTGCACCAATTACTGAGCGCCCCTCTGCACCAATTGGTGAGCGCCCCTCTGCACCAATTACTGTGTGCCCTTAGATAAAGCAGGGCTAATAATGTGCGCTTTGGGGGCACAGTGTGTATTAACCCTTCACTAGTACAGAGAGCAGAAAAGTGTATATTAACCCTTCACTAGCACAGAGAGCTGCACAGGGTGTATTAACCCTTCACTAGCACAGATAGCAGCACAGTGTGTATTAACCCTTCACTAGTACAGAGAGCAGCACAGTGTGTATTAACCCTTCACTAGCCCAGAGAGCAGCACAGTGTGTATTAACCCTTCACTAGCACAGAGAGCAGCACAGTGTGTATTAACCCTTCACTAGCACAGAGGGCAGCACAGTGTGTATTAACCCTTCACTAGCACAGAGAGCAGCACAGTGTGTATTAACCCTTCACTAGCACAGAGAGCAGCACAGTGTGTATTAACCCTTCACTAGCACACAGAGCAGCACAGTGTGTATTAACCCTTCACTAGCACAGAGAGCAGCACAGTGTGTATTAACCCTTCACTAGTACAGAGAGCAGCACAGTGTGTATTAACCCTTCACTGGCACAGAGAGCAGCACAGTGTGTATTAACCCTTCACTGGCACAGAGAGCAGCACAGTGTGTATTAACTCTTCACTAGCACAGAGAGCAGCACAGTGTGTATTAACCCTTCACTAGCACAGAGAGCAGCACAGTGTGTATTAACCCTTCACTAGCACAGAGAGCAGCACAGTGTGTATTAACCCTTCACTAGCACAGAGAGCAGCACAATGTGTATTAACCCTTCACTAGCACAGAGAGCAACACAGTGTGTATTAACCCTTCACTAGCACAGAGAGCAGCACAGTGAGTATTAACCGTTTACTAGCACAGAGAGCAGCACAATGTGTATTAACCCTTCACTAGCACAGAGAGCAGCACAGTGTGTATTAACCCTTCACTAGCACAGAGAGCAGCACAGTGTGTATTAACCCTTCACTAGCACAGAGAGCAGCACAGTGAGTATTAACCGTTTACTAGCACAGAGAGCAGCACAATGTGTATTAACCCTTCACTAGCACAGAGAGCAGTACAGTGTGTATTAACCCTTCACTAGCACAGAGAGCAGCACAGTGTGTATTAACCCTTCACTAGTACAGAGAGCAGCACAGTGTGTATTAACCCTTCACTGGCACAGAGAGCAGCACAGTGTGTATTAACCCTTCACTAGCACAGAGAGCAGCACAGTGTGTATTAACCCTTCACTAGCACACAGAGCAGCACAGTGTGTATTAACCCTTCACTAGCAGAGAGAGCAGCACAGTGTGTATTAACCCTTCACTAGCAGAGAGAGCAGCAGAGTGTGTATTAACCCTTCACTAACACAGAGAGCAGCACAGTGTGTATTAACCCTTCACTAGCAGAGAGAGCAGCACAGTGTGTATTAACCCTTCACTAATACAGAGAGCAGCACAGTGTGTATTAACCCTTCACTAGCACAGAGAGCAGCACAGTGTGTATTAACCCTTCACTAGCACAGAGAGCAGCACAGTGTGTATTAACCCTTCACTAGTACAGAGAGCATCACAGTGTGTATTAACCCTTCACTAGCCCAGAGAGCAGCACAGTGTGTATTAACCCTTCACTAGCACAGAGAGCAGCACAGTGTGTATTAACCCTTCACTAGCACAGAGGGCAGCACAGTGTGTATTAACCCTTCACTAGCACAGAGAGCAGCACAGTGTGTATTAACCCTTCACTAGCACACAGAGCAGCACAGTGTGTATTAACCCTTCACTAGCACAGAGAGCAGCACAGTGTGTATTAACCCTTCACTAGTACAGAGAGCGGCACAGTGTGTATTAACCCTTCACTGGCACAGAGAGCAGCACAGTGTGTATTAACCCTTCACTAGCACAGAGAGCAGCACAATGTGTATTAACCCTTCACTAGCACAGAGAGCAGTACAGTGTGTATTAAACCTTCACTAGCACAGAGAGCAACACAGTGTGTATTAACCCTTCACTAGCACAGAGAGCAGCACAGTGAGTATTAACCGTTTACTAGCACAGAGAGCAGCACAGTGTGTATTAACCCTTCACTAGCAGAGAGAGCAGCACAGTGTGTATTAACCCTTCACTAGCAGAGAGAGCAGCACAGTGTGTATTAACCCTTCTCTAACACAGAGAGCAGCACAGTGTGTATTAACCCTTCACTAGCAGAGAGAGCAGCACAGTGTGTATTAACCCTTCACTAGCACAGAGAGCAGCACAGTGTGTATTAACCCTTCACTAGCACAGAGAGCAGCACAGTGTGTATTAACCCTTCACTAGCACAGAGAGCAGCACAGTGTGTATTAACCCTTCACTAGCACAGAGAGCAGCACAGTGTGTATTAACCCTTCACTAGCACAGAGAACAACACAGTGTGTATTAACCCTTCACTAGCACAGAGAGCTGCACAGTGTGTATTAACCATTCACTAGCACAGAGAACAGCACAGTGTGTATTAACCCTTCACTAGCACAGAGAGCAGCACAGTGTGTATTAAACCTTCACTAGCACAGAGAGCAGCACAGTCTGCATTAACCCTTCACTGGCACAGAGAGCAGCACACTATGTATTAACCCTTCACTAGCACAGAGAGCAGCACAGTGTGTATTAACTCTTCACTAGCACAGAGAGCATCACAGTGTGCATTAACTCTTCACTAGCACAGAGAGCAGCACAGTGTGTATTAACCCTTCACTAGCACAGAGAGCAGCACAGTGTGTATTAACCCTTCACTAGCACAGAGAGCAGCACAGTGTGTATTAACCCTTCACTAGCACAGAGAGTAGCACAATGTGTATTAACCCTTCACTAGCACAGAGAGCAGTACAGTGTGTATTAACCCTTCACTAGCACAGAGAGCAACACAGTGTGTATTAACCCTTCACTAGCACAGAGAGCAGCACAGTGAGTATTAACCCTTCACTAGCACAGAGAGCAGCACAGTGTGTATTAACCCTTCACTAGCACAGAGAGCAGCACAGTGTGTATTAACCCTTCACTAGCACAGAGAGCAGCACAGTGTGTATTAACCCTTCACTAGTACAGAGAGCATCACAGTGTGTATTAACCCTTCACTAGCACAGAGAGCAGCACAGTGTGTATTAACCCTTCACTAGCACAGAGAGCAGCACAGTGTGTATTAACCCTTCACTAGTACAGAGAGCATCACAGTGTGTATTAACCCTTCACTAGCCCAGAGAGCAGCACAGTGTGTATTAACCCTTCACTAGCACAGAGAGCAGCACAGTGTGTATTAACCCTTCACTAGCACAGAGAGCAGCACAGTGTGTATTAACCCTTCACTAGCACAGAGAGCAGCACAGTGTGTATTAACCCTTCACTAGCACACAGAGCAGCACAGTGTGTATTAACCCTTCACTAGCACAGAGAGCAGCACAGTGTGTATTAACCCTTCACTAGTACAGAGAGCGGCACAGTGTGTATTAACCCTTCACTGGCACAGAGAGCAGCACAGTGTGTATTAACCCTTCACTGGCACAGAGAGCAGCACAGTGTGTATTAACTCTTCACTAGCACAGAGAGCAGCACAGTGTGTATTAACCCTTCACTAGCACAGAGAGCAGCACAGTGTGTATTAACCCTTCACTAGCACAGAGAGCAGCACAGTGTGTATTAACCCTTCACTAGCACAGAGAGCAGCACAATGTGTATTAACCCTTCACTAGCACAGAGAGCAGTACAGTGTGTATTAACCCTTCTCTAGCACAGAGAGCAACACAGTGTGTATTAACCCTTCACTAGCACAGAGAGCAGCACAGTGAGTATTAACCGTTTACTAGCACAGAGAGCAGCACATTGTGTATTAACCCTTCACTAGCAGAGAGAGCAGCACAGTGTGTATTAACCCTTCACTAGCAGAGAGAGCAGCACAGTGTGTATTAACCCTTCACTAACACAGAGAGCAGCACAGTGTGTATTAACCCTTCACTAGCAGAGAGAGCAGCACAGTGTGTATTAACCCTTCACTAATACAGAGAGCAGCACAGTGTGTATTAACCCTTCACTAGCACAGAGAGCAGCACAGTGTGTATTAACCCTTCACTAGCACAGAGAGCAGCACAGTGTGTATTAACCCTTCACTAGCACAGAAAGCAGCACAGTGTGTATTAACCCTTCACTAGCACAGAGAACAACACAGTGTGTATTAACCCTTCACTAGCACAGAGAGCTGCACAGTGTGTATTAACCCTTCACTAGCACAGAGAGCAGCACAGTGTGTATTAAACCTTCACTAGCACAGAGAGCAGCACAGTCTGTATTAACCCTTCACTGGCACAGAGAGCAGCACACTATGTATTAACCCTTCACTAGCACAGAGAGCAGCACAGTGTGTATTAACTCTTCACTAGCACAGAGAGCATCACAGTGTGTATTAACTCTTCACTAGCACAGAGAGCAGCACAGTGTGTATTAACCCTTCACTAGCACAGAGAGCAGCACAGTGTGTATTAACCCTTCACTAGCACAGAGAGCAGCACAGTGTGTATTAACCCTTCACTAGCACAGAGAGCAGCACAATGTGTATTAACCCTTCACTAGCACAGAGAGCAGTACAGTGTGTATTAACCCTTCACTAGCACAGAGAGCAACACAGTGTGTATTAACCCTTCACTAGCACAGAGAGCAGCACAGTGTGTATTAACCCTTCACTAGCACAGAGAGCAGCACAGTGTGTATTAACCCTTCACTAGCACACAGAGCAGCACAGTGTGTATTAACCCTTCACTAGCACAGAGAGCAGCACAGTGTGTATTAACCCTTCACTAGTACAGAGAGCAGCACAGTGTGTATTAACCCTTCACTGGCACAGAGAGCAGCACAGTGTGTATTAACCCTTCACTGGCACAGAGAGCAGCACAGTGTGTATTAACTCTTCACTAGCACAGAGAGCAGCACAGTGTGTATTAACCCTTCACTAGCACAGAGAGCAGCACAGTGTGTATTAACCCTTCACTAGCACAGAGAGCAGCACAGTGTGTATTAACCCTTCACTAGCACAGAGAGCAGCACAATGTGTATTAACCCTTCACTAGCACAGAGAGCAACACAGTGTGTATTAACCCTTCACTAGCACAGAGAGCAGCACAGTGAGTATTAACCGTTTACTAGCACAGAGAGCAGCACAATGTGTATTAACCCTTCACTAGCACAGAGAGCAGTACAGTGTGTATTAACCCTTCACTAGCACAGAGAGCAGCACAGTGTGTATTAACCCTTCACTAGCACAGAGAGCAGCACAGTGAGTATTAACCGTTTACTAGCACAGAGAGCAGCACAATGTGTATTAACCCTTCACTAGCACAGAGAGCAGTACAGTGTGTATTAACCCTTCACTAGCACAGAGAGCAGCACAGTGTGTATTAACCCTTCACTAGTACAGAGAGCAGCACAGTGTGTATTAACCCTTCACTGGCACAGAGAGCAGCACAGTGTGTATTAACCCTTCACTAGCACAGAGAGCAGCACAGTGTGTATTAACCCTTCACTAGCACACAGAGCAGCACAGTGTGTATTAACCCTTCACTAGCAGAGAGAGCAGCACAGTGTGTATTAACCCTTCACTAGCAGAGAGAGCAGCACAGTGTGTATTAACCCTTCACTAACACAGAGAGCAGCACAGTGTGTATTAACCCTTCACTAGCAGAGAGAGCAGCACAGTGTGTATTAACCCTTCACTAATACAGAGAGCAGCACAGTGTGTATTAACCCTTCACTAGCACAGAGAGCAGCACAGTGTGTATTAACCCTTCACTAGCACAGAGAGCAGCACAGTGTGTATTAACCCTTCACTAGTACAGAGAGCATCACAGTGTGTATTAACCCTTCACTAGCCCAGAGAGCAGCACAGTGTGTATTAACCCTTCACTAGCACAGAGAGCAGCACAGTGTGTATTAACCCTTCACTAGCACAGAGAGCAGCACAGTGTGTATTAACCCTTCACTAGCACACAGAGCAGCACAGTGTGTATTAACCCTTCACTAGCACAGAGAGCAGCACAGTGTGTATTAACCCTTCACTAGTACAGAGAGCGGCACAGTGTGTATTAACCCTTCACTGGCACAGAGAGCAGCACAGTGTGTATTAACCCTTCACTAGCACAGAGAGCAGCACAATGTGTATTAACCCTTCACTAGCACAGAGAGCAGTACAGTGTGTATTAAACCTTCACTAGCACAGAGAGCAACACAGTGTGTATTAACCCTTCACTAGCACAGAGAGCAGCACAGTGAGTATTAACCGTTTACTAGCACAGAGAGCAGCACAGTGTGTATTAACCCTTCACTAGCAGAGAGAGCAGCACAGTGTGTATTAACCCTTCACTAGCAGAGAGAGCAGCACAGTGTGTATTAACCCTTCTCTAACACAGAGAGCAGCACAGTGTGTATTAACCCTTCACTAGCAGAGAGAGCAGCACAGTGTGTATTAACCCTTCACTAGCACAGAGAGCAGCACAGTGTGTATTAACCCTTCACTAGCACAGAGAGCAGCACAGTGTGTATTAACCCTTCACTAGCACAGAGAGCAGCACAGTGTGTATTAACCCTTCACTAGCACAGAGAGCAGCACAGTGTGTATTAACCCTTCACTAGCACAGAGAACAACACAGTGTGTATTAACCCTTCACTAGCACAGAGAGCTGCACAGTGTGTATTAACCATTCACTAGCACAGAGAACAGCACAGTGTGTATTAACCCTTCACTAGCACAGAGAGCAGCACAGTGTGTATTAAACCTTCACTAGCACAGAGAGCAGCACAGTCTGCATTAACCCTTCACTGGCACAGAGAGCAGCACACTATGTATTAACCCTTCACTAGCACAGAGAGCAGCACAGTGTGTATTAACTCTTCACTAGCACAGAGAGCATCACAGTGTGCATTAACTCTTCACTAGCACAGAGAGCAGCACAGTGTGTATTAACCCTTCACTAGCACAGAGAGCAGCACAGTGTGTATTAACCCTTCACTAGCACAGAGAGCAGCACAGTGTGTATTAACCCTTCACTAGCACAGAGAGTAGCACAATGTGTATTAACCCTTCACTAGCACAGAGAGCAGTACAGTGTGTATTAACCCTTCACTAGCACAGAGAGCAACACAGTGTGTATTAACCCTTCACTAGCACAGAGAGCAGCACAGTGAGTATTAACCCTTCACTAGCACAGAGAGCAGCACAGTGTGTATTAACCCTTCACTAGCACAGAGAGCAGCACAGTGTGTATTAACCCTTCACTAGCACAGAGAGCAGCACAGTGTGTATTAACCCTTCACTAGTACAGAGAGCATCACAGTGTGTATTAACCCTTCACTAGCACAGAGAGCAGCACAGTGTGTATTAACCCTTCACTAGCACAGAGAGCAGCACAGTGTGTATTAACCCTTCACTAGTACAGAGAGCATCACAGTGTGTATTAACCCTTCACTAGCCCAGAGAGCAGCACAGTGTGTATTAACCCTTCACTAGCACAGAGAGCAGCACAGTGTGTATTAACCCTTCACTAGCACAGAGGGCAGCACAGTGTGTATTAACCCTTCACTAGCACAGAGAGCAGCACAGTGTGTATTAACCCTTCACTAGCACACAGAGCAGCACAGTGTGTATTAACCCTTCACTAGCACAGAGAGCAGCACAGTGTGTATTAACCCTTCACTAGTACAGAGAGCGGCACAGTGTGTATTAACCCTTCACTGGCACAGAGAGCAGCACAGTGTGTATTAACCCTTCACTGGCACAGAGAGCAGCACAGTGTGTATTAACTCTTCACTAGCACAGAGAGCAGCACAGTGTGTATTAACCCTTCACTAGCACAGAGAGCAGCACAGTGTGTATTAACCCTTCACTAGCACAGAGAGCAGCACAGTGTGTATTAACCCTTCACTAGCACAGAGAGCAGCACAATGTGTATTAACCCTTCACTAGCACAGAGAGCAGTACAGTGTGTATTAACCCTTCTCTAGCACAGAGAGCAACACAGTGTGTATTAACCCTTCACTAGCACAGAGAGCAGCACAGTGAGTATTAACCGTTTACTAGCACAGAGAGCAGCACATTGTGTATTAACCCTTCACTAGCAGAGAGAGCAGCACAGTGTGTATTAACCCTTCACTAGCAGAGAGAGCAGCACAGTGTGTATTAACCCTTCACTAACACAGAGAGCAGCACAGTGTGTATTAACCCTTCACTAGCAGAGAGAGCAGCACAGTGTGTATTAACCCTTCACTAATACAGAGAGCAGCACAGTGTGTATTAACCCTTCACTAGCACAGAGAGCAGCACAGTGTGTATTAACCCTTCACTAGCACAGAGAGCAGCACAGTGTGTATTAACCCTTCACTAGCACAGAAAGCAGCACAGTGTGTATTAACCCTTCACTAGCACAGAGAACAACACAGTGTGTATTAACCCTTCACTAGCACAGAGAGCTGCACAGTGTGTATTAACCCTTCACTAGCACAGAGAGCAGCACAGTGTGTATTAAACCTTCACTAGCACAGAGAGCAGCACAGTCTGTATTAACCCTTCACTGGCACAGAGAGCAGCACACTATGTATTAACCCTTCACTAGCACAGAGAGCAGCACAGTGTGTATTAACTCTTCACTAGCACAGAGAGCATCACAGTGTGTATTAACTCTTCACTAGCACAGAGAGCAGCACAGTGTGTATTAACCCTTCACTAGCACAGAGAGCAGCACAGTGTGTATTAACCCTTCACTAGCAGAGAGCAGCACAGTGTGTATTAACCCTTCACTAGCAGAGAGCAGCACAGTGTGTATTAACCCTTCACTAGCACAGAGCTGCACAGTGTGTATTAACCCTTCACTAGCACAGAGAGCAGCACAGTGTGTATTAACCCTTCACTAGCACAGAGAGCAGCACAATGTGTATTAACCCTTCACTAGCACAGAGAGCAGTACAGTGTGTATTAACCCTTCACTAGCACAGAGAGCAACACAGTGTGTATTAACCCTTCACTAGCACAGAGAGCAGCACAGTGAGTATTAACCCTTCACTAGCACAGAGAGCAGCACAGTGTGTATTAACCCTTCACTAGCAGAGAGCAGCACAGTGTGTATTAACCCTTCACTAGCAGAGAGCAGCACAGTGTGTATTAACCCTTCACTAGCACAGAGCTGCACAGTGTGTATTAACCCTTCACTAGCACAGAGAGCAGCACAGTGTGTATTAACCTTTCACTTGCACAGAGAGCAGCACAGTGTGTATTAACCCTTCACTAGCACATAGAGCAGCATAGTGTGTATTAACCCTTCACTAGCACAGAGAGCAGCACAGTGTGCATTAACCCTTCACTAGTACAGAGAGCAGCACATTGTATATTAACCCTTCACTAGCAGAGAGAGCAGCACAGTGTGTATTAACCCTTCACTAGCACAGAGAGCAGCACAGTGTGTATTAACCCTTCACTAGCACAGAGAGCAGCACAGTGTGTATTAACCCTTCACTAGCAGAGAGAGCAGCACAGTGTGTATTAACCCTTCACTAGCACAGAGAGCTGCACAATGTGTATTAACCCTTTACTAGCACAGAGAGCAGCACAGTGTGTATTAACCCTTCACTATCAGAGGGAGCAGCACAGTGTATATTAACCCTTCACTAGCACAGAGAGCAGCACAGTGTGTATTAACCCTTCACTATCAGAGGGAGCAGCACAGTGTATATTAACCCTTCACTATCAGAGGGAGCAGCACAGTGTATATTAACCCTTCACTATCAGAGGGAGCAGCACAGTGTATATTAACCCTTCACTAGCACAGAGAGCTGTAGTGTGTATTAACCCTTCACTACCACAGAGAGCAGCACAGTGTATATTAACCCTTCACTAGCATAGAGAGCAGCACAGTGTGTATTAACCCTTCACTAGCACAGAGAGCAGCACAGTGTGTATTAACCCTTCACTAGCAGAGAGAGCAGCACAGTGTGTATTAACCCTTCACTAGCACAGAGAGCTGCACAGTGTGTATTAACCGTTCACTAGCACAGACAACAGTACAGTGTGTATTAACCCTTCACTAGCAAACAGAGCAGCACAGTGTGTATTAACCCTTCACTACCACAGAGAGCAGCACAGTGTGTATTAACCCTTCACTAGCACAGAGAGCAGCACAGTGTGTATTAACCGTTTACTAGCACAGAGAGCAGCACAGTGTGTATTAACCCTTCACTAGAACAGAGAGCAGCACAGTGTGTATTAACCCTTCACTAGCACAGAGAGCAGCACAGTGTGTATTAACCCTTCACTAGCACAGAGAGCAGCACAGTGTGTATTAACCCTTCACTATCAGAGAGAGCAGCACAGTGTGTATTAACCCTTCACTACCACAGAGAGCAGCACAGTGTGTATTAACCCTTCACTAGCACAGAGAGCAGCACAGTGTGTATTAACCCTTCACTATCAGAGAGAGCAGCACAGTGTGTATTAACCCTTCACTAGCACAGAGAGAAGCACAGTGTGTATTAACCGTTTACTAGCACAGCGAGCTGCACAGTGTGTATTAACCCTTCACTAGCACAGAGAGCAGCACAGTGTGTATTAACCCTTCACTAGCACAGAGAACAGTACAGTGTGTATTAACCCTTCACTAGCACACAGAGCAGCACAGTGTGTATTAACCCTTCACTAGCACAGAGAGCAGCACAGTGTGTATTAACCCTTCACTAGCACAGAGAGCAGCACAGTGTGTATTAACCCTTCACTAGCACAGAGAGCAGCACAGTGTGTATTAACCCTTCACTACCACAGAGAGCAGCACAGTGTGTATTAACCATTCACTAGCACAGAGAGCAGCACAGTGTGTATTAACCCTTCACTAGCACAGAGAGCAGCACAGTGTGTATTAACCCTTCACTAGCACAGAGAGCAGCACAGTGTGTATTAACCCTTCACTGGTACAGAGAGCAGCACAGTGTGTATTATCCCTTCACTAGCACAGAGAGCAGCACAGTGTGTATTAACCCTTCACTAGCACAGAGAGCAGCACAGTGTGTATTAACCCTTCACTACCACAGAGAGCAGCACAGTGTGTATTAACCATTCACTAGCACAGAGAGCAGCACAGTGTGTATTAACCCTTCACTAGCACAGAGAGCAGCACAGTGTGTATTAACCCTTCACCAGCACAGAGAGCAGCACAGTGTGTATTAACCCTTCACTAGCACAGAGAGCAGCACAGTGTGTATTAACCCTTCACTAGCACAGAGAGCAGCACAGTGTGTTTTAACCCTTCACTATCAGAGAGAGCAGCACAGTGTGTATTAACCCTTCACTACCACAGAGAGCAGCACAGTGTGTATTAACCCTTCACTAGCACAGAGAGCAGCACAGTGTGTATTAACCCTTCACTATCAGAGAGAGCAGCACAGTGTGTATTAACCCTTCACTAGCACAGAGAGAAGCAC